>NC_139957.1:37956358-38047044 GCF_963454915.1 Gymnoscopelus microlampas
ATTGGTCATTTCTTTGGCTATTCAAAAATAGCAGATATACAAGCTCATAGCGCGCCTACGAGCTCTGCTATTTATTTTTTTTAATCGTGAAAATGTGTGCAAATCTTTGAATATTAATGTTATTCTGATAGTAATCATTGCTATAGAGTGGTTGTTCAGTAACAGGAGTCTCCCTATGTCTCTCCAGCTCTTTAATAAACAGAAAATGCATTTTCAGGTATATTTTATTTATGAGCTTTTCTTTTTTTTAATAGTGTTCGAGTTCCAATTTTGTCTGCTCATGTCTTTGTGAAGAAAAAGGACAGGAGGAAAGTACAGTTCAATACAATGTCTGCTAAGAGGATTATACCCAAGAAAGCGCTATGGCTTGTTTCCAATGGATCAGAACTAAAATGTTATAAAAAGCCTACTGTCCACTCTGTCCCCACAAGCAGGAGTAACTAGGGCGGAGATATTAGTTTTCCTCTCCATTGTTCGCAAATATGCCTGCACAGTACCTGGTGGTACTGTGATATTGTCACACCAAGCACAGACACAGACTTTTAACCCATTAAGACCTGAGGCGATTCTTCAAAAATGTTTGCTAAAAAAACAAAAAAAGATTTTTCAAGATTTTTCAAAAATAGCAGATATACAAGCTCATAGCGCGGCACTCGGTGCCGCGCTATGAGCTTGTATATCTGCTATTTTTGAATAGCCAAGGTGTCTAAAGTGACACAGATGCGCTCCAAATCTTAATGGGTTAAAAAGTAGCCATTGTTTGAATAGAGGAGACACTGCTATTAAAATCGATGGTTTTAATGTTTCACCTTTGGCATCTGGGTAAAACCCATAATATTCCCTGAAACAAGAGGTTACCTTTTTCTTTGATACTTAACCCAATAAAACCGGGAACGCATCTGTGTAACCATTTTAACCATTATTTTATACTTTGACTATTCAAAAATAGCAGATCTACAAGCTCATAGCACGGAACCGAATGCTGTGAAAATTTGGGCAAATCTTTGAATATATATGTTTTTTAAAGCAAACATATTTAACTCAAATCTTTGCTTCTGGGGGATTCTACAAATGTCTTCTAAATCCCAATAGTTAAAAAAAAAAAAGTTTATAACGTATGTTGATATCAGTGGTTCTCAAACTTTTTCATGTCAAGGACCACCAAAATGATATGCATTTAGCCGCCTATCTCAAATATTTTGTTCCAGGGACCCCAAGATTTGAGTTAAAAGTGTGTAGAGAGAGAGAGAGAGAGAGAGAGAGAGAGAGCGAGAGAGAGAGAGAGAGAGAGAGAGACACACATTTTCCCAAAAACAATTCTCAAAAATAGCAGATCTACAAGCTCATAGCGCGGCACTCGGTACATTCATTTCACTGAGCTCCTTTCTGTGACATAACTCTGTAAAAACTGTAAAAAGACAACCCGAAGTTTATGAAGTCCAATAATGGTTAACTAAAAGTTAACTCCCACGTCTCAAATAAATCTCTCCATCTCTGCAATTATAGGTCAGACTCTGTCTGAACAACACCAAAAACAACATGTGATGCCTTTCTGCTGCATTTTACTGTAATTCCTCTAACCCGAGGCATGGTCAATCTTTAACGTATATGACAACCCCCACCCCCACGTAAAATCATGACAATATTGCCCAAGCCTAGGGCTATGGGGCATTTAGCTGTACGATGGCCCTTGTAGTTCCTGACAGTGGGTCAATGCTTTGCGGAACCCTGGCTTCTCAAGTGGCAGAGACAGACACAGTGGTGGAAAGTAACCAAGTACATTTACTCAAGTACTGTACTTCAGTAAAATCTGGAGATATTTTTACTTTACTGGAGTGTTTCAAATTGTCAGTACTTTTACTTCGACTCCACTACATCTCAGAGGCAAATATTGTACTTTCACTCGCAACAATTATTTGAAATATTTAGTTACTAGTTACTTCGTAGATTTTGATTATTATTACAAAACACACATTACCCACTTCAGCCCTACAGTATATACATTTTGGCCGTTTGAAAATAGCCGATCTACAAGCTCACAATGCAACGCATTGTGAGCTTGTAGATCTGCTATTTTCCAAAGATTTTTCGACATTTTGTAAATTTCAAAACTTAAGAAATGGTATATTTTGTAATATTTTGGTACCAATACTTTTGTACTTTTACTCATGGTCAAATTTAATTACCGGACTTTTACTTGTAACAGAGCGTTTCTACACTGCAGTATTGATACTTTTACTCGAGTACAAAAACATCGAGTAGTTTTTCCACCACTGCGGATGGACAGACGGACGGACGGACGGACGGACGTAAGGGCAACAGAACCCGTTCTGCAGGCTCCAGGAATGCACACAGAGAGAGAGGATGATACCGTATCCTTTGTGCACAACAACAACACACCTGTGCTCCCCTCCACTCCTCCTCCTCCTCCTCCTCTTCCCTCCACAGAGATCGGGAGGAGGGGGGGGGGGGGTGGAGTGATTTCACAGACAAACAACAGCCTCAGAGCGGGGCTGCGTGTGTCTGTGTGTGTGTGTGTGTGTTCGCGTCTCTGCTGCAGTTATCCCATTCAGTGCGGGGAACGCGTCCGTGTCATTTTAGATTTGAGCTATATAACCATTCGTTTATTACTTTGGCTATTCAAAAATAGCGGATCTACAAGCTCGTAGCGCGGCACCGAGTGCCGCGCTACGAGCTCGTAGATCCGCTATTTTAGAAAAAAAAAATTGAACTCACATATTTTTTTAAACATTTTTAACTCAAATCTTTACTTCTGGAGGTCCCTGGAACTAACAAATCATGCTTTAAAGCGAACAAATGTTCGCTTTAAAAAATAATATATTCAAAGATTTGCACACTTTTTTCCAAAAAAATCCAAAAAATAGCAGATCTATGAGCTCGTAGATCTGCTATTTTTGGAATAAGCCAAAAGAAATTTAAAAAATGACACACAGAATGCGTTCCCGGTTTTAATGGGTTATATTATTGGAGAAAACACGGGGAGAGTTTTTATCGCTGGTGGCCAGAAGAACAACTGACTGATTGCAGAGGTTGTGGTTCTGGTTAGAGCTGATGGAACGGTTCTCTCCTGTCGACCCTGATAGCAGCAGCAAAGCCTTGGCCGCTGTTGTTTACAGAAAGCTCTCCCCAGTTTGGTGGAAGTGAAGTGAGTGCCAACGAACACTCCAGTCATCCGATTCACACACAATAGCCGCCTCTCGCCACATGGAGGGTGCTTTGGGGGGGGAGGAGGAGGAGGAGAAGAAGGAGGAGGAGGAGGGCAAGCGTGAAGAAAGTCTCAACAAACACAGCCAACCCGCCGAGGCCAAAACCAAACCAAAAGGGGTCAAATGGCCTTCTAGTAATTCCACTTAGTCCAAGTCTGTAATTGGCTTCTTATTGACTGCGAGAACAAAATGCTGAGCTAATCCTGCAATAAAACTGCCCCCAGAAGAGGCCCGAATCAATCATCTCCGGGATAAAAAAATCATTGAGTCAAGTCTATTGGTCAATCGTTTAATCAATAAAGTCTATTAACCAGCTAAAAAGGGGAGCATGCCAGCACTGAGCAGCAGATGACCGAATGGTGTGTGTGTGTGAGATAATCATAAATAATGTTCGCAGTTCCATTACGGCTCTGCCACCACAATGTGGAATATACCCT
Organism: Gymnoscopelus microlampas; assembly: GCF_963454915.1. Lineage (NCBI taxonomy): Eukaryota > Metazoa > Chordata > Actinopteri > Myctophiformes > Myctophidae > Gymnoscopelus > Gymnoscopelus microlampas. The sequence goes on from NC_139957.1 coordinate 37,960,023, forward strand.
GACACCATACATTAACCCATTGAGACCTGAAGCCGATTCTACATGTCTCCTAAATCCCAACAGTTTTCTGAAAAACGTATGTTTCTATATCAGTGGTGCTCAATCTTTTTCATGTCAAGGACCCCCAAAATTATATGTATTTGGCCACAGAACCCCATCAAAATATTTTGTTCCAGGGACCCCCAGAAGCAACGATTTGAGTAAAAAATGTGCGCTTTAAAAATATATATTGAAAGATTTGCACACATTTTCAAAATGTTTCAAAAATAGCAGATCTACAAGCTCGTAGCGCGGCACTCGGTGCCGCGCTATGAGCTTGTATATCTGCTATTTTTTGAATAGCCCAAAGTGTAAAATAAGGCTTTTTAGCTCAAATCTAAAAATGACACCGTTCCAGGTCTTAATGGGTTAAAAGTTGTAAATCACAGTTTTTTTTCCTGAAAAAAAAACTATGAGAGGTAAATGCAAATTCCAATAGAAAGGAGCTGTCATTCTCTGCTGCCGTTTTCCTTTTTCTCCTTTGTACATAAAAGTGTTTTGTATTTGTTGATGATATCATGTATTATTGTGTTATTTTTTTTACAGGACTTTTTTGTGTTATCATTTGAGCCTTAATGTCTGACTGTACCTCGTGCCATTTACATTTCTGATTAGCCAATTAAGAGCTGGAACACATCCGTGTCACTTTAGATTTCTTTGGCTATTCAAAAATAGCAGATATACAAGCTCATAGCGCGGCACCGAGTGCCGCGCTATGAGCTTGTATATGCTTGTATATGCTGTTTTTGAAAAATCTTGACATTTTTTATTTTTAGATTTTTTTCAAAAAACTGTTGGGATTTAGATTTTTTTTTTAAGTCTTAAGTCTTAATGGGTTAATAAAGTAGTCTATCAATTCATTCTGATTGGACAAAATGTGTTGCATGTCAGTCCCTATACGGTTGAAATAAAGCAAACTATTGCATAACCACTTAAACCCAAAATAATTATCTGTAATAATAAAAATAATAGATTTCTGCTATTTCTGCCAAATGTTTGCCGCAGAATATGGGTTCAAGTGGTAAAAACAAGAAATGTCTCAAATCTAAATGAATCATATTGTAATGATGATGGCCAGGATATTGCTGCAGTGTTGAAATTGAAAGTTCCACCTTTCTTGGAAAAGGGAAAACAAAGACAGCACTATATATATAGACACGTTGTCATGTGGCGACTGTGTGTTTCATCATCATCATTATTATGATGTGGTGAATGTAGGAGAACCAGATGGATTCTCTTTTTTTTATATAATCACCTGCAGCCATACAGCTGATGGCTATAATGAAATATTCATAAGGAGGAAGAAAAACACTGTTTTCTCGACATAACTGTATGTTCTAATGGAGGCATCACTGTCTGGCTCACTGCCAACACCCCCCACACACACACACACAATATTCCATCAAAATATCACGGCAGGAAAATCAAAGTTATTCTTTGACCTCGTCCAGACGAACGCACACATATCTGAGCTTGTCACATGACATGTTGTCACATGGGGGCATTTTCTGTCCGTCCGTCCGTCCGTCCGTCCGTCCGCCCGCCTCCCTGTGCGTCACTATGCCATGAGTTAGGACCTTCAGGAGCATGGGTTAGGACTGCCTGGTGCCATGAGTTAGGACATTCAGTGGCATAGGTTGTCTAGTACCATGGATTTGGACTGTCTGGTGCCATGCGATGCCATGTTAACTGCCATGCCTTTAGGGCATACGTGGGCAACTGGCGGCTCGGGGGCCACATGCGGCCCCCACCTTCACTTAATGCGGCCCGCAGGTTAATACCATAATACTGATATATTATTGATTTCAGCTGTTACAATTCCAAACATGCAATCATGAGCCGTTTAATTACTTCAGTCTATATAAGTAGCTTAATGACTAGCATTAAAATTCTATTGTCTGTTTTATGTCCAATGTGTTTGTATTTAAGTTCAAATGCATTTGAAATTAAATAAAAATGATACTTTTCAGGATTCTAATTCAAAAATAGCATAAAAGAAATTCAGGATTCCAATTCAAAAATAGCAAAAATAGCCGATCTACAAGCTCAAAGCGTGTCGCAGCGCGACGCGCTTTGAGCTTGTAGATCGGCTATTTTTGCTACTTTTGTGTGAATTAGAATGGTAAATGGTACGGCATTAATTTACGAAAAAAGTTAAAATACGGAGATAAGATGAATGCAATGTGGCCCTCTGGAGTGAGTGTGGAAATATAGTGGCCCTCTCCATCATCAAAGTTGTATCACCCCTGCTTTAGGGCCAAACAGCTGAAAATACTTTTTGAAAAAGATTTATGTGTAGTACAGGGGGCGGCAGTGGCTCAGGGGTAGAGTAGCCGGGTAGAGCGACCGCGAGGTTCCCAGTTCGATCCCGGGCTCCCCCAGAGTGTGTGTCTGTCGAAGTGTCCTTGAGCAAGACGCTGAACCCCTAATTGCTCCCGATGAGCAGGTTGGTGCCTTGCATGGTTTCCTCCGCCATCTGTGTATGAATGTGTGTGTGAATGGGTTAATGTAATGCACAATCTATGTGAAGCGCTTTGGATAAAAGCGCTATATAAATGCACCATTTACCATTTCAGTACAGTGTTTCTCAAATGGCGGTTACATGACCAAAACCGTTTTCTTTTCTTTTCTAGTTGCTATGTCAGTCGTTTTCAAACTTTTTCATGTCAAGGACCCCAAAATGTATATGTATTTTGCCGCAGACCTCCATCTCAAAATATGTTGTTCCAGGGACCCCCCAGAAGCAAAGATTTGAGTTACAAATGTTCGCTTTAAAGATATATATATTCAAAGATTTGCACACATTTTCTCGATTTTTCAAAAATAGCAGATCTACAAGCTCATAGCGCGGCACTCGGTGCCGCGCTATGAGCTTGTATATCTGCTATTTTTGAATAGCCAAAGTGTAAAATAATGCTTTTTAGCTCAAATCTAAAAATGACACAGATGCGTCCCAGGTTTCTTTTTACAAATTACAATACAAGCAAGCAAGCAATACAATACAAGCTTGTAGATCTGCTATTGTCACTACTTTAGTGTGACACTGTAGAATGACGAGGTAGGGCTTTCATTTACGGTGAAACGTAAAAAAGTTGAAATATGGAGAAACAAGGTTTCTGACTGACAGAACTTTATGCTATATTTAAAGGTAGAGTAAGTGATTTTCTTTGGTTAAAATAAGTGTTAAATAGCTCTATAGACCAATTATTTGTTTACTAACATTGAGACTGGACGCACAGGTGATTATTTCACGCAATCAATTCCCAACCTGTTATTTCAGGCTGCGCTGGTTTCAGCACACCCCAACCCCATCTTGTGTGTTGGCTAGTGAGGCGCGTCCTAGCGAGACCTGATAGAATGGGTTTCATTGCACGCATACTGGTTGCACGCATACTGGTTCTTATCAGTGTGACGTCGTCTGTTAAAGGGTCTATATTCTGATAGTACTCATTGCTATAGAGTGTTTGTTCAGTAAAAGGAGTCTCTCCACCTCTTTATTAAACAGAAAATGCATTTTCGTTTCAGTTTCAGTTTCATTTCCAATTTAATCCAATCAGGATAGAGAACTCAATCAGGATATAGATTAAACAAGTGAAATTGGAAGTGATGACACTAAGAAATGAGCATGCAAAAAATGCTTAAAAATGGGTACTTTCTCCTGATTGGCTGAGATTTTGACACCTACCGAAAAATGCATTTTCTGTTTATTAAAGAGCTGGAGAGACGGGGAGACATCTGTTACTGAACAAACACTCTATAGCAATGATTACTATCAGAATATAGTATTTTAACCTTTTAACAAAATACTTTTTGTTTTAACCAAAAAATATCACTTACCCTACCTTTAATTAACTTAATACCTTCAAAATGTGACACGTTTTGAGCTTGTTTGAGCTGCTATTTACTGAACACGACACCGGCACGCAACTAACTATGAATCAGGCTTTACAAAAGGAGGGTAAATCATTCATTCATAGCATTATGCAAGTTTTCAAAGCAAAATACTGGTGTTAAACTGGGTTTAACTGGCCCACCACTGGGAGAGCACACTCAGCCGTGTGTGTGTGTGTGTGTGTGTGTGTGTGTGTGTGTGTGTGTGTGTGTGTGTGTGTGTGTGTGTGTGTGTGTGTGTGTGTGTGTGTGTGTGTGTGTGTGTGTGTGTGTGTGTGTGTGTGTGTGTGTGCGTGCGTGCGTGTGTGTGTGTAAGAGAGAGCGAGTGCGTGTGTATGTATGCACTGGGCTTGTCCAGCAGCACACCAATGTTAGCTAAACGGGTGAAGGTCATACAGTCAAGCGAAGCGCCCGCGGCGGCGGCAGTGTTTACACAAGTCAAAACCAAACCAAACGTCACACCGCTCACACACACACACACACACACACACACACACACACACACACACACACACACACACACACACACACACACACACACACACACACACACACACACACACACACACACACACACACACACACCACCCCACATATCATCGCTCTGTTCAAACTCCACTGGCACACAGACCCGGTCAGTCACACACACAACTATAATGACAAGGACTCACACATTTACCAGCTCAAAAAGTGTGTCAAATGATCTTTTAACCCATTAAGACCTGGAACTGTGCCATTTTTATATTTGAGCTAATAAGCATTATTTTACACTTTGGGCTATTCAAAAATAGCAGATATACAAGCTCATAGCGCGGCACCGAGTGCCGCGCTACGAGCTTGTAGATCTGCTATTTTTGAAAAATCGTGAAAATGTGTGCAAATCTTCTGAATATATATATTTTTAAAGCGAACATTTTTAACTCAAATCTTTGCTTCTGGGGGGTCCCTGGAACAAAATATTTTGATGGGGGTCCGCGGCCATATACATATCATTCTGGGGGTCCTTGACATGAAAAAGATTGAGCACCACTGATATAGAAACATACGTTTTTCAGAAAACTGTTGAGATTTAGGAGACATGTAGAATCGGCTTCAGGTCTCAATGGGTTAACCCACCACGGGAGGGGGAGGGGGGGGTAGCTCGACGTCTACCATTTACTCAAAGTCATTAATATTCCATGTCACACCCCCCCCCCCCCCCCCCCACCCTAAAAAGGAAGGCTAATCAGGCCTTTGATCAGACACACACTAATTAGCATTAGCTCTGGGCTAGCTAGCACTGCAGGTGCACTATAGTCTATATATTCTTGGCAGCGAGCGAGAGGGCTGCAGGAAAAGAGAGAGAGAGAGAGAATGATGTGATTCTTTGGCAGGCAGAGAGAGAGACACAGAGGGCTCTTTAAAGGGACCCGGGGGGGGGGGGGGGCGAAGGGATGCCTGGAGGCCACCAACATATCGCTGAGGAGACCGGGTTGGGCAGGGGGGGGGGGCACCTTGTTTATACTTAGCTACCTATGGTGGTGTTGTGTAGTTGAAATAGCTGATCTACAAGCTGACGACAAGCGCTCCGATATACAAGCGGAGCGCAGCCAAGTATAAGTCAGGAGGGACACGGGCACAGTGTTGCCAAGTCTGCTTATTATAAGCGACTTTGGCATTATTTTTCTGTAAAGTCTGCTACTTTAACTTAAGTAAAATATCTGAGTACTTCTTCCACCACTGGTCGTCATCTTATAATAATCAATAACTTTAATAATTTTGATTAAAAAAAATTGGTAGATCATACTGTTGTGCTAAATGTAATCGTAAAATATGGCATAAATTGAAGGTGCTGGGAGTGAGTGAAAATTATGAATATTAAGTAGGGGTGCCTCGGATGAAAAAAATATTTGTAGGGGTGCCCTGGGCCAAAAAAGTTTGAGAACCCCTGCTATAGTCGCTTCTTTTAACCCATTAAGACCTGGAACTGTGTCATTTTTAGATTTGAGCTGAAAAGCATTATTTTACACTTTGGGCTATTCAAAAAAATAGCAGATATACAAGCTCGTAGCGCGGCACCGAGTGCCGCGCTACGAGCTTGTAGATCTGCTATTTTTGAAAATTCGTGAAAATGTGTGCAAATCTTTGAATATATATATTTTTTAAAGCGAACATTTTTAACTCAAATCTTTGTTTCTGGGGGGTCCCTGGAACAAGACATTTTGAGATGGGGGTCCACGGCCAAATACATATCATTCTGGGGGTCCTTGACATGAAAAATATTGAGCATCACTGATATAGAAACATAGGTTTTTCAGAAAACTGTTGGGATTTAGGAGACATGTAGAATCGGCTTCAGGTCTCAATGGGTAAGGCTTGCTTTCATAAACCCATGGTTGCTTTTTTCAGGGAGATTGTGCAGGCTTACCTCTCTGAGACCTCTAGAAAGAAAGAGTGAAAGAAAGAGAAAGAGAGAAAATCACCAGTGACTTGAGGAGACGGATCATTTCATTTGAGACAACGGAGAGGTGTTTCCTTTCCTATGACAATGTTCCCGTTTTTGAATTGGTGTGACCGGTACGCCGCCTGAGGCTACAGGTCAGGGAGATGGATGATGGATGGATGGATGGATGACAGAGGAGAGGAGCGCTGAGGCTATAGGCATTAGGCAAACAGCCAGGTAGGGCAGTGGTTCTCAACCTGTGGGTCGGGACCCCCAGGGGGGATCGTCAGATGATTTGCTTAATGTGCAACATTGTTTTCCCACTCAACAGTTATACAAACCAACATACAGTATACAAGTGTATGCAGGGTGTCTACACATTTCTAAAGTTACAATTTAAGGTCCCTGATTCAAAAGTAATCAACAAACTATAGTATTAGAAAAAAATGGTAGAAATTTCCCAAATTGTCAAATAAAATAAGACATTGAGGCAAACATTGTGAAAATAGCTGATCTACAAGCTCACGTTGCGGAACGTTGTGAGCTCGTAGATCATCTGTATTCACAATACTTGTCCGTGTAACCGAGTCAAACTAAATATAATGCCTCAATTCCTACAATGCCAAGTGCTTGTCAGGGTGGGGGGTCCGCAGTTCAAATATGATTATTTATTTGGGGGGTCGCGGCCTGAAAAGGTTCAGATCCACTGATGTAGGGAACTAGGCAGGCATAGAGCTAGTGTGCCCTTATTATTTTGAGTGCACGACACCAGCGCATAACTATGCATGAATCTCACTGTAGGCAGTCTAGTCCCTCAGGCAGTATGGAACTTTCACCATACTCAGCACATCAACCCCAGAGCAACCCCCTTCCACACACACACACACACACACACACACACACACACACACACACACACCCTTTATGCAACTTTTTGTAACTTACTATCGTTAGGAATTAGGTCATCCAATCTATTCAAAGCTACAATCCTATAGTTTGACGTCGTCTCCCAGTAGAGACTAGACAGAGTTAATTGCAACTGTAACACCCAGGATTCTAATCTGTATATATCGACATTTGCTTGCCCAGATATATTGGTAATAATCGGATCGGTGTGGAAAAAAAACCCATATCAGTCAGGCTCAGGCCCTACCATAATCAATGACGTTTAACCCATTAAGACCTGAGGCCGATTCTACAAAACGTCTTCTAGATCCTAACAGTTTTTTTTTGTACAAACCTATGTTGCTACATCAGTGGTTCTCAAACCTTTTCATGTCAAGCACCCGCAAAATTATATGTTTTTGGCCTCCGAACCCCATCTCAAAATATGTTGTTCCAGGGACCCCCCAGAAGCAAAGATTTGAGTTATAATGTTCGCTTAAAAAAAAATATATATATATATATTCAAAGATTTGCAGAAAATGCATATTCATGGATTTGCATACATTGTCTCGATTTTCCCAAAATAGCCAAAGTGTAGAATAATGCTTTTTAGCTCAAATCTAAAAATGTGCTATTTTTGCACTCGGTGCCGCGTTACAAGCTTGTAGATCTGCTATTTTTGAATAGCCAAAGAAATCTAAAATGAAGCAGATGCGTTCCCGGTTTGAATGCGTTAAAAGCAGCAGACTGCCAGAGAGAGGAGAGGACAGGAGAGGAGAGGGAATGCAGTGATGAGCTGAAAGCCTGCATGATGGGGGCGAGGAGAGAAATGGTTCACATCATCAGCAAACGGACCAATCTCCACACAGCGTCAGTCAGCCAAGAAGGGCGACTTTTGACCAGCGCTGTGAGGAGGTTAATCCTAAATCCATGGCAACCAGCTGCAACCAGCAGTTCCAACCGAGAGAGTCTCTCTCTCTATCACATGAGAGGCAGTTCCCACAGAGCGAGAGAGAGAGAGAGTTAGGAAGTAGGCAGTAAATGAGCGCTAGTCTATCCCCAGGTGCCGATGATAACACACACACACACACACACACACACACACACAGCTGCTCCCGCCGTTGCCACACTGAATGGGGGACTCCCCACGGCGCTGCCGGTCTGATGCCGTCAATCCCGAGTCAATCGCCCGCTGGGCCAAATTGGCGTCCCTTATCAGAGGGTGGCAATTAAGAAGCCATTCATTCTGTCCCTCTCTATCGGCTATTGGCAAGAGACTGATCTGATTTATGAGGTTGGTTTGAGCTGATAGCGCCTCGGGGGTTGCAGACAGTAAGAGAGTGTGTGTGTGTGTGTGTGTGTGTGTGTGTGTGTGTGTGTGTGTGTGTGTGTGTGTGTGTGTGTGTGTGTGTCTAAGTAAAAGTCCCTGTAAAGCATGGGACCAGGGATGCTTAGATTTAGAGGCTGCCAGCGCCAGTCAAGGCAGAAAAACATTAATAACCAGGCTTGGCTCTGCCATGCATCATAACCTCTAAGCATGTGCACACACACACACACACACACACACACACACACACACACACACACACACACACACACACACACACACACACACACACACACACACACACACACACACACACACACACACACACACACACACACACACACACACACACACACACACACACACACACACACACACACACACACACACACACGTGATGTGATTAACAGTGAAAGCAATGGAGCCGAGCAATACAATCCTCAGAGTTTACACAGAGGCACAAACATGGGGCTATAATAATAATTTATATTTGGTGTCGCTCGTGGCTGTAGTAAATAAACCATACTTTCCCAACGAAATGTCAGCAGGTCTTGTAACGCCTGAGGCAACAATGTGAGGCTGGGGGGGTGGGGGGGGGGGGTCAATGGCTGCTGCTTACTGCATGGTGTCATCACACAATTACTCAGGCTTCAGTGCAAACGTCATAACAACGAATCAAAGAGAGTTTTTTTTTTCTGTGTTTGTTTTCCTATCCCAAATGTTTGCATCATTGCATCAACACCTACTTGTTGATCTGGGGAGGGTGTGTAGACAACCACGCCTCTCCTCTGATTTTAATTGATTGAATACTTTATTAGTCAGAAATGTCAACAGCACGTGGTGGTACAGAAAGACATTACATTAAGACCTGAGGCGATTCTTAAAAATGTTTTCTAAATCCTAACAGTTTTTTGAAAAAAAAGATTTTCAAGATTTTCAAGATTTTTCAAAAATAGCAGATCTACAAGCTCATAGCGCGGCACTCGGTGCCGCGCTATGAGCTTGTAGATCTGCTATTTTTGAATAGCCAAAGAAATCTAAAGTGACACAGATGCGTTCCAGGTCTTAATGGGTTAAGGCTAAAAAGGATAACACAAAAAAGTCCCGGGACTTGTTTCCATTGTGGTCCTACGTATTCAATGCAGTCACCAGCTGCATCTTTTCACCGGACCAGGGCAGGAATATCAGGGAGGCCACGGGCGTCGTTGCCCCTCAGTTTGGCATTGTGCCCCTCAAAAAAATAGCATGCCCTGAGGCCACAGTGGTCTTAATGCCCCCAGATGACTGCGCCACTTTCTTTCTTGAAAATATGTAGACACCAGTGTATTTTGTTGTGATTCTAAATTCTTAACTCCATCCCCTTTTGTAAACCAATCCAGTGACTTAGATTGGTATTTATTTCACTGCAGATACTCTACATATTACATTTTAAAATCATCCATAACCCTTAAATTCAATCAATTCTTGCCCACTGCCAAGATTTTTCATTGAAAAAAAAAAGTACTCAGGAGCCGAGATACAGAATTTTTAAGTTTTAAGTTAACAAGGAAGTGGATGGGAGTCTAGATCTTTGAAAAATCATATCTCCTTGGTCTTTGGGTCAAAAAAAAAAAAAAAAAATGTAAAGTCGTTTTAGTCGTTCTAGGCAGGCAGGGCTTATGGGACAAAAGTCGTTTTAGTCGTTCTAGGCAGTGAATGAGTTAACAGGCAGGCACCCTGACCAACTTGTAAGAGTCACCAGTAGTGCAGCGACAGAGATTGCCTTCCCCTACTGCCCTACTGGCTTCAGTTCCCACCCATGAACGAGGTCAATTGTGTTGGTTGGTTGGAGCGCCCGGCCGGCCGGCAAAGCCGGACGCACTGTGGAGGAATCAAACCCTCCCCCCTCCCTCCCAGACTCCATGGTGGCTAGGCAGTAACTTTACCCCTCCTGTGCCACCCTGGACTACCTGCTGTATGAAAGCATAATGGTGCGTATCATTTCATTAAGATGTCGCCGTGCCAAATATTTGCATGAATGAACGCCTCTCAACGTGCGGCCCAGTACCTTGCCGTGTTAACCCATTAAGACCTGGAACTGTGTCATTTTTAGATTTGAGCTAAAAAGCATTATTTTACACTTTGGCTATTCAAAAACAGCAGATCTACAAGCTCGTAGCGCGGCACCGAGTGCCGCGCTACGAGCTTGTAGATCTGCTATTTTTGAAAAAACGTGAAAATGTGTACAAATCTTTGAATATATAGATTTTTTAAGCGAACATTTTTAACTCAAATCTTTGCTTCTGGGGGTCCCTGGAACAAAATATTTTGATGGGGGTCCGCGGCCAAATACATATAATTTTGGGGGTCCTTGACATGAAAAAGATTGAGCATCACTGATATAGAAACATACGTTTTTGAGAATACTGTTGAGATTTAGGAGACATGTAGAATCGGCTTCAGGTCTCTATTGGTTAACAGATTGTGGCCTAGTAGCCGACAGCCATGTCTGTACAGTGGGAGATGTCCACAGTACATACAGTAGTACTGCTATGGGCCTGTCACAATGATTACATAATCGCAATTATTTGAGATAATCGTAATTATTTTTTTGCAAAATCTAAACAAAAATGTTCATACATTTTCAAACATCTTTCCAAAAAAATGTCAGAAATAATAGATCTACAAGCTTTCACCGCCATCACAAAGCTTGTAGATCAGCTATTTTTGCCCCCACCACGTTTAAAACCACACTCAAAACCCACCTTTTCAGACTTGCATTCCCTACATAAAATCCCAATCACCCCCATTCTTTTACCTTTCCTTTATAGTTTAACCTTTTTTAACTAGTTCTTCCTAATAAACTTGTTTCTGTAAAGCGACTTTGAGTACCTAGAAAAGCGCTATGTAAATATAATGCATTATTATTATTTTTATTTTAAAGATTTTTTAAAGTATAAAATTATTAAATGTGTCAGTAATTTCTTTCTGTATATTTTAAGTAATTAGTCATATAACCTGTGCAGTTTTTTATTATGAAGCCTAAAACGCAAACAGAAATAAAATGTAGGCCAAAAAACACAATTAAAATCGTTAATCACAATTATTTGTATGGTCATCTTAGAATGTTGTAACCGTGACAGCCCTGCTCTGAGCTCATAGATAAAACAGTGGCTTATCTTGGCGGCTCAATGACAGGGAGCTGTCAACTGGTGTAACTGTCACTCAATCAAAAGGACCACAGTGGAAAGTCTGTGGACTTTATTTGGGTCACACTGCATGATATTAAGCCCCTCGCATAATTGATGCTTTTATTAATTCACTAAGACCGGGAAAGCATCTGTGTCATTTTAAGATTTAATTGGCTATTCAAAAACAGCAAAAAATAAATAGCAATAGTGTGCCGTGCTATGAGCTTGTAGATCTGCTATTTTTGAAAAATCGTGAATATTTGTGCAAATCATTGAATATATATATTTTTTAAAGCGAACATTTGTAACTCAAATCTTTGCTTCTGGGGGTCCCTGGAACAACAAAATGTGCTCCTCGGAGCACAGGTCTCCGCCAGTACTGTTCCTGATTAATCCTGTCTTACCTATTTATATTACATATTGTCACGTGTCACTTGACCAATGTTAGCTTGGCTGATGGAAGCTCAATTCAAAAAATATAAATGATTTTTTGAAGTGACACACCTATTTATAGGTTTCTATTTTGTCATGCGTCTCGCTAGCCAATCAAAGCACACCCTTTCAACATATTGTCATGTGTCACGTGAAGCTTGACCAATGTTAGCTTGGCGGACACACGGAAGGACGGAGACGAAAACATACTCTCCAGTACCTCTGGCGGAGACAAAAATGTTTTCTAAATCCTAACAGTATGTTGCTACTGTATACATCAGTGGTGCTCCAACTTTTCCATGTCAAGGACCCCCAACATGATATGTATTTGGCTCAAAATATGTTGTTCCAGGGACCCCCCCAGAAGCACCGATAGGAGTTAAAAATGTTTGCTTTAATAAAATAGATATTTTAAAAATAGTAGATCTACAAGCTAACAAGCGCTATGAGCTTGTATATCTGCTATTTTTTGAATAGCCAAAGAAATCTTAAAATGACACAGATGCGTTCCCGGTCATAATGGGTTAAGCCAGAGTGACAAGCAGTTAGCATTGTGGTGTGCAGAAGATTGTGGTGTTATGTGGCAACAAGCAAGGGCAGCATAGAAAGTAGTAAAACACACTCAAACACAACCTGAGCCTCTAGCATGCCATGCATTTCCCCATTAGCGTTTTTTAGCACATTCAAGGATTACGGTATAAACCAACCCCCAGTGTGTATTTTTTTTTAAACGGAGCTAAAAAGCAGTCTCTAGTACAGAGTCACCACACTGATGCAGTTTACAAAATGAAGCCTCAAACCTGTGTCAAATCTACATTAGGTCATAATAATAAGTGTTTATTTTGTCTTCAAGCTTTAAAACACATCAACCCCTGATATCCTTATTCTGGGGCAAACGTTTGGCAAAAAAAAGTAGTTTGTCTATTTTCCAGCAAAGAGATTTAGTGAAGAGCAGAACTTTTTCAAGTCAAGGACCCCCAAATTTATATGTATTTAGCTGGACCCCCCATTTGAAAGGGTTTTGTGCCAGGGACAATATTGTTCAGAAAAAGAAAAAAAAATCACACCCTGTGTGAAGAGAGTGGTGCCTTTGATGAGCCCTGTATAGACCAATTATTTGTTTACTAACATTGAGCCTGGACGCACAGGTGATTGTTTCACGCAATCAATTCCCAACCTGTTTCGGGGTGCACTGGTTTCAGCACACCCCAACCCCCTCTTGTGTGTGTTGGCTAGTGAGACGCGTCCTAACGAGACCTGATATAATGGGTTTCGTTGCGCGCATACTGGCTGCACGCAGCCAGTATGACGTCGTCTGTTAAGGGGTCTATTGGTATTGATGTTGTCATCAATGTTTGTTTATTGGACAGACATACATACATACGGACACACGGACAAAGTCAGATATAGGAGTGGTTGGCACCACTCAAAAATAGCAGATGTACAAGCTCGAAGCACGACACGATGTGACTTGCTGTGGGCTTGTATATCTGCCATTTTTTTTATAGCCAACATAAATAATAAGTGGTTAAAATGATTGTGATGCTGTATTAAACAACTTTTGCTGAAAGCCCCCTGGAACCCCCCCACACACACCCCGGACCGCACTTTGAGAACAACTGGTGTAGAGGGGGGGGGGGGGGGGGGAGGAGTGAGCCTAGCACAGATCCCTGAGGGACTCCGGTCAATGAAGTATATATACGTAGGGTTCAAGTGGTTAAGCCTATAAGATCACAGCCAATCAGAAGGGAGCTCGAACACGCTGTAAGGCAGTGGTTCTCAAACTTTTTCATGTCAAGGACCCCCAAAATTATATGTATTTGGCCGCGGACCGGCATCTAAAAATATTTTGTTCCAGGGACCCCCAGAAGCAAAGATTTGAGTTACAAATGTTTGCTTTAAAAAATACATATTCAAAGATTTGCACAAATTTTCAAGATTTTTCAAAAAATAGCCAAAAGTATAAAAGGTCATAATTATTCTGACGCTATATTTACACATTTTGCTGGGTACCCCCTGGAACCCCCTCAAGTACCCCTGGGGGTCCCCGGACCCCCAGTTTGAGAACCAATGCTGTTAGGCTAGAATGTAAAACAAACAGCCAGGGGCTCAAATCTGATCTGAACAACCTGCGTCCGAGCAACCCGTGTAACCGGACAAACCGGTTTTGTTGTTGGCTTGTAATGTTAACCCATTAAGACCAGAGGCCGATTCTAACAGTTTTCTGAAAAACTCACGTAAAACGTTGCTATATTATCAGTGGTTCTCAAAACTTTTTCATGTCAAGGACCACCCAAAATTATATGTATTTGGTCGCGGACCCCCCATCTCAAAATATTTAGTTCCAGAGAACCAAAGATTTGAGTTACAAATGTTCGCTTGAGTTTTCAAAAATAGCCCAAAGTATAAAAGAATGGTTATAGCAATACATCTAAAATGACACAGTATGCGTACCCGGATTGAATGGATTAAGTACTGTACACGCACACGCACACACACACACACACACACACACACACACACACACACACACACACACACACACAATATCAACAGACAGACCGTCTTGAGCAATGTGATGAGATGCTGAAATGGTTCAGAAAGATTGCCAAACCCTCCCCTTGAGTTGAAATACTAAATGGTCCAGGAAGCACCGTCGATCATGCAACTCAACGCTTATGTAATATAATCACCAAAACAAAGGCTTAAAAAGCCTTTATTTCCAGTCCGCCTCGTGACACGTTTAGCTGTCATCATCATCAAACCATTTTTTTTTTTTACCGCTGGCAAAGCAGACAAGCTTTACTTTCATGTCAGTATTTTTCCTTGGGAAAGAAACCTCCCCAAACACAGAAAAGAAGGGCATAAAAATAGGTCATGAGAAATTAAACTTAAGAATTTTCATTATTATTACCCTGTTATTGTCTTAAGTCAAAAAAGCATCAAGTAAAGAGAGAGAGGGGGGGGGGGTTCATACTGTAAATCAGGGGTCTTCAACAGGGGGTCCGGGGACCCCTAGGGAGTCCTCAGAGCTACTACAGGGAGGGGACGCCAAATCTTTGTGGGATAGGATAGGATTTTTTTTTTTTTACATTAACCACTTGAACCCTAGCATCCCTATTCTGAGGAGAACTTTAGCCAAAAATAGCAGATCTCCAAGCTCACATTGTAACCTCGTTATCGTTTATCGTGATAAAAAAACGCTCACAGTAATCATATCGCAGAGATTTTAATTTATAGTGAAATTGTCCTCCGTCATAAACTAGGATGAATTAGCTTTTGTCAAGCTACAAATTCAGTACCACTTATACACTCTATACTTGATTAAACAGACTTGTAAAGAGCGCATTTGGCACGCTCTTATTTAACTCTACACAAATCGATTCGCCAAAAATAGCGCCCAGGTGTTTCATCTGCTACACACCACCTTCATTCAGGTCACTGCTGACTCTGCATTAACAGAGAGGACATCTATACAGTATTTGAGAACAAACAAAAAATAGTCATCTGTTTGTGTACTGCGACATATATCTGCTATTTTTGAGAACCACTGTTCTTCTAAATCTAAATCACTGTTCTCAATCCTGAGAGTTTTCTGGAACAAAACTTATGTTGCTGTATTATATATAATAGCTAAAATCTAAAATGACACAGCTGCTTTCCCAGTTTTAACAGGTTAATACTGCACTGAATCCATTTAGACCGGGAACGCATCTGTATCATTTTAAGATTTCTTGAGCTATTAAAAAATAACAGATATACAAGCTCATAACTCATTCAAGCTCATTCAAACTTATGAACAAAAGACTTTGTCAACAGCTTTATGTCAATGTGATGAACAACGGGTACAAGCAACTTTTTTCATGTCATAAATGTTGACGCTATTCTCAAAAGAGTTTTATATGACTATGACTTTTATATCGTCTCTGTCGGGTGGAAACCTCATATGTCCAAAACCGTTGGATTCAAATTCAAAAGTACCAAAGCGCAACGCCTTTCGAGCTTTTATATCTGCTACAATTTTATACTTTTATGTGACGTATGATCAAGTAGGGCATTAATTTATGAAAAAACACAAAAGTTAGAACACGGAGGTGTCTCTCTTGCAGAACATTGGGTAGTTTTTGCTACTTTTCGCACGATCAAGTATAAAATACAGCATTAATTTATAAAAAACATAACATGTTAGATGAAGATGAAATATGGAGATAAACAATAGGTATTTTTCATGGGTACACACAGTAGTGTTTGCCATGCTAATTGCTCGGGGAGGGGCAGCAACAGAGCCTCTTTATGCCGCCACACAGATGTTTATCTTGCCGTTGGCACCGGCTCAGAGGAAGTGACACCCATGAGGATGACGATGCCACCTCACCGACAAGAATAACAGACACAACTAACTGACCGTTAGACACAGGAATAACAGACACAACTAACTGACTGTTAGACATGAATAACAGACACAACTAACTGACCGTTAGACAGGAATAACAGACACAACTAACTGACTGTTAGTTGTCACGGCCGCCTCCCATAACAGTCTGAAAGCTATTTCTCAAGAACAACAAGAAATAGTATGACTCAACCCCCAGACCATTAGACCTAATAATGGTGCTGGGCGGGTTTGTGAATAAGGTCACTCAAAATGTGTTTTGAGCTCGTAGATCGGCTTTTTTTCACAACGTACGTTAAAGGAGAATTTTGGACTAAAGTTTGCGCGGATAGGCCTTAGGTTAGATCACATTTTGTTTTGGTGAGATCTGACGTTCATAGTGACAGAACACTATGCAACCAAAAAAAAAAAAACAGAAGTCTCGCTAGACGAGATTGAAATCTCGAGATTTCAATCTCGTCTAGCGAGACTTCTGTTTTTTTTTGGGGACAGTGTTCTGTCACTATGAACGTCAGATCTCACCAAAAAAAAAGTTGGAGTTATGAAATTTTTCTACTGTACCATTCATCCTAAGATATCATAACGTCATAGAAAAGGTAAGAAAACTTTAGTCCAAAATTCTCCTTTAACATGAATCCAACAAAAGTGTAGTCTCCAACACAATTTTATACAACATGTAGTGGGGGTCCCTGCTTCATCTCTCTCTCAACTAAGGGGTCCTTGCCCTCAAAAACGTTGAAGCCCCCTTCTCTAACAAAAGGTTTTTACCTTCTCCAACTTTCTCTGAGTTCCTGGCCATGCTCCTGGAAGTAGCAAAGATACACACACACACAGCCGTCAGGACCTTAATGATACAAGCTGTCATTGTTCTCTGCAACATGAGACTAATGGCTGTCTAGTATCACTTAACCTCTGCAGCAAACGCAAACACACACACACACACACACACACACACACACACACACACACACACACACACACACACACACACACACACACACACACACACACACACACACACACACACACACACACACACACACACACACACACACACACACACACACACACACACACACACACACACAATGTCAATTAACAGGATCACAGCCTGGGGCCACGTCTTTGATAATGCCACATGTCACAGAGCAGATAACAGGATAAACATTGAATGAGTCGTCATTCCTCCTGCTAGACGTGCTTTTCCAAAAAAGAAACTAAACGAGACACAGTCTAATAACCAATCTTAAGAAAGTCTTATAATAACCAATCTTGAACTATCTGTAGTTAATTAACTGGCAGAACAAATTCACATTACTGCTTCGATTAATGTTGAATTAGTGTTTTTGTCACTATTAACCCATTAAGACCAGGAACGCATCCGTGTGTCATTTTTAGATTTCTTTGGCTATTAAAAAATAACAGATCTACAAGCTCATAGCGCCACACCAAGTGCTGCGCTATGAGCTTATCTGCAATTTCATTTGAAAAAAATCTTCTGGGGGGTGCCTGGAACGAAATATTTAGAGATGGGGTCCACGGCCAAATACATATAATTTCTGGGGTCCTTGACATGAAAAGACTTTGAGAACCACTGATATTATAGCAACATAAGTTTTCAAAAAATTGTAGAATCCCCCAGAAGCAAAAATTTGAGTTACTCGCATCTGCTACTTTTGTTGATATAATTGATTAAATTACGATTCATTTGGGGGAAATGTAACCTACAGTATTTTGAAGTTTGTGCCCTCCGTCTTGACGTTCCCGGGCTTGGAAGGTGATTGGATAATTGAATTATGATGCACACAAAAAAAAAGGCAAAACGATATGGTCGGAGCTGTGAGTAGACAATGACATGTCATCATGACTCATGTACAGTTTAGGTCGGTTGGTACACGGTAAAAGAGCGATTTGTACGCTCAGGATTTAGAACCAGGATTCAGTAACCTAACCCTGAACACAGCTAATCTGCAATCAAACACAGCCTTTAAACAGAGGTTCATTACAATGGTGGGAGAAACCTTCTATATGTCACACAGACATGTCAGAAATACAAAAGAAAAACAGGTGAGCGGACGCAGATGCAAATGAAATGTAAATTCAGCACAGTCTGCCTTGCTTTCCTTTTAGAGCGATAGATAAGAGACAGACGGGGAGATTCAAAGAACATATATAAACCAGTGGTTCTCAACCAGTGCTCCGGGGACCACCAGTGGTCCTTGGGGGAATACCAGGGGGGTCCCCAGAGAACTTAGTTAACATAGCGCCACAATCATTTTAACCACTTAGCTTTGGCTATTGAAAAAATAGCAGATCCACAAGCTCATAGCGCGGCACAGAGTGCCGCACTATATATACTATGTTCACTATATATTTGAACATATTATTATGTTCAAATATATTCAAAGATTTGCACAAATCTTCACAATTTTTCAAAAATAGCAGATATACAAGCTCATAGCGCGGCACTCGGTGCCGCGCTATGAGCTTGTATATCTGCTATTTTTGAATAGCCAAAGTGTAAAATAATGGTTTAAGTGGTTACACAGATGCGTTCCCGGTTTTTAAGGGCTAATACATGCACACAACCCCGAAACGTTGTCATCACATGAGCCAGACAGACAGACAGACAGAAAGATGGAGGGAGGTCTCCCGGAGGGATATGCCCTCCACTGACTGAGCTCACGTTTCTAGCTTCTCATTACTAGCATTGCTACTGTACAAAGTGCTCACAAGCTTCAAGTGGAGATTTCTTTTTTTTTTCTTTAAGATTTATTTTTGGGAGAGAGAGATGGGGAGTGACATGCAGCGAAGGCCGTCAGGATCGGGACTCGAACCCCGTGACGCACTGTCAGGCTATTTTGGAGCCTAGGTGCCCAGACCGCTTTGCCAACGGTCCGGGCCTCCAGTGGACATTTCTTAGTAACCGTAGTGGAGATTTAAAAATGCTTTTCAAAACACTCGCCAAGATATTAAAAACTACATGCAACCCTGCACTGCAGTGCAAAAGAATAATCACCGTGCCTTCGTGATAACTTTTTTTTAGATCACCTACAGTACTACCTATTAAAGGCTAGTCAGGGGTGCATACGGTAATTTGTGATCGAAAAACTTTTGAAACCATTCAACAAGAACCTTGGGATGTGTTATCAAACCCAAATATAGGAAAGAAAAACTGAACTCTCCCTTTATAATAACAGTGGGGCTCAAACCTTTTCATGTCAAGGACCACCCAAAACTATTTATTTGGACCCCCATATGAAAATAATTCTTCCAGGGACCCCCCCAGAACCAAAGATTTGAGTCAAAGATGTTCGCTTGAAAAAATGCATGTATCAAAAGATTTGCACAAACTTTCACGATTTTTCAAAAAATAACAGATCTACAAGTTCATAGCGCGGCATGAGCTTATATATCTGTTATTTTTTAATAGCCAAAGAAAGAAAGAAAAATGACACAGATACTTTCCCGGTCTTAATGGGTTAAAGCCACAACAGTGAGGTGCACTTTGAGATTCTAATTTTATTTACCCTGTTACCGTAGTGAGAAAAAGAGCTCCGGAAGATTAAGAACCCAACAATAAAGGGTCTATTCACAGTTGTTTAGTGGTAGTTAGTTACACTGAGTTACAGTTGAAGTGTTAAAGTGTGAACAGCAAGCCCCCCCTAGCGTGGTGGGGGGTGGGGGAGGTTAAGAGGCGATAAGAGGTTGCGGTTATCTACAGCGTTTTAGCCCGTTTAGAGTGGTTTAAAGGAGGGGGAGATCAAAAGTGGAGAGATCTCTCAGCCCTTATACTTGAGCCAGGGCGGAGGACCTCCTCCAGAGAGGCCTTTCCCAGTTCCGAACGATGTGGCGTTCTTTGTCAAGCCCAAACGTTTCACCTCACGGTTTCCCAGTGGTGTAAAGTAACTAAGTACATTTACTCAAGTACTGTACTTAAGTAAAGTTTTGAGGTATTTTTTACTTAATTAGTGGAGTATTGCCAAATTTCAAAACTTTTACTTCTACTCCACTATTCATCTCAGAGGCAAATGTTGTACTTTTACTGCACTACAATTATTTTAAAACTTTAGTTAATAGTTACTTTTTGTAGATTTAGATTATTTTTTACAAAACATCCATTACCCACCATAGGCCTATATACATTTCGGCCATTTGAAAATAGCAGATCTACAAGCTCACAATGCGTCGCGATGCGACGCATTGTGAGCTTGTAGATCTGCTATTTTCAAAAGATTTTTAGACATTTTATACATTTAAAAACTTGTGAAATGGGACATTCTGCAGAATGAGTACTTTCTACTTTTGATACCAATACTTTTGTACTTTTACTCAAGTACATTTTGAATTCCAGACTTTTACTTGTAACACAGTATTTCATTGCAGTATTGATACTTTTACTTGAGTAACAAAATTGAGTGCTTTTTCCACCACTGCGGTTTCCCCCTCATAACAGCTGGACCCTCCGGGTGACCCCTTGACCCCCGCCCCGGCGTCACTTTGGGGGGCTCACAAAAAAAGCCAAGAGGACGGCACCCACTTAAATAAATGCACACCTCTCATACAACACTAGAGCGCAAAGCTGGAGCCTCAATCTTCTCCATTAATCTTCCATAGTCTCTAACGCAAACACCTACACCCACACACACACACACACACACATGCACACGGGCTTGACTGTTATCACCAAAACACACACCAATTATTTACCTTTGTTCCAAATGCATGTAATCAACAGTTTCGAGTTAAGCAGCAGCGTGGTTTTTGTTAAGAGCAGCTCCGCCGAAAACAAACAGCCCCCTGGGACCCTACAGTAGCCTACTGTCTTGCATTTGGGTTAATTTTGTCCTTTGCACGGGACATGTTGGGGGAGGATTTGGGGACATTAAATGAGAATTCCAGACTAGACTTATTCTTACCTTTATCTGATGTTATCATATCCTAGAACGAGTGGTATTAGGGATAAGGGATGCACCGAATATTCGGCCACCAAATATATTCGGCCGAATATGTAAAAAGAAAAAAACATTTGGCCGAATACAGCAACTTGCTATAGGCCTGGTCTTCAAGATACACCACAACATTGGGATCCCCCTGTATTTGTCTAAATACTTCCTAAATGTTAATGAAGTCCACGATCATAATAACAGAGGCAGCTCTACAAATCACGTTCAACCCAGATTTGGCTCAAGAAAGGGAATGAACTCGTTCTCATGCTATTCATTCATGGAATGCCCAACCAAAAGGAGTAAAGGAGTGTAAAGCCCTACTCACTTTCAAAACTGCCCTAAAGATACACCTTCAGGAGGCTGCAATTCCAAAATGGCCCCTGTCTAAGTCTTAACCTACCCCCCCCGCCCCCTATTTCTTTTTCTTCTCTTGTAAAAAAAATGTTTCACTCTTCATACCAGTAACCTGTAAGCTGATTGTATGACATTCTGTATAGTAGTGTGTATATCTGTCTTCTCTTATATGTCATCATGATTTGTGTGCATGGGGATCTCATCTTAAACAAGCTCAGTGCTTAATGAGTCTCCCAGTTTAGTAGACCTTGTGTTGTGAATTTGTACTTCCATGTACTGATGTTCTCATGTCTTACTAAATAAAGTACGTCAATCAATCAATCAATCATAGATTTTAACACTGAATACCGAATATATATATATATATATTTTATAGCTGATATCAATATGGACCCATAGTGATTATACGTTTTGCCATAATCATGTAACTCTACAACAGAGGCACAGCCATGACAGCAATGGTACAAAAAAATCCTTAAAAAATATATACATATCCATTGTGTAATGTTATACATGTTTTGGAAAATAAATGCTTTTTAATAACAAAATCAATAGCCAAAAACAATGCATAGCCAAATATTTTTTCCAGGACCCTTGATAAATACCGAACCTTTTCCAAGACTGGAAAAAGTTTTTTCTAATTTCAAAATATTTCCAGGAATTTCATGACCGTGGGATAATAACATCAGATAAAAAGGTAAGAAAAAGGGCTAGTCTGTAATCCTCCTTTAACGCTGATGTTTCACTGTTCCACTGTTACCTCCAGGCTTATTTCCTTTAGAAACTGGGGCAGTGTCATGCGACGGTGAATGCAGAATGAGTTTGGGGGGAGATAAACAAGAGTCTTAGAGGAATAGCCATGATTTGTGCATCCAGTGACTGTGAGAGAGAGGCAGTGTGTGATCAGGTGGTCTCTCTCTGTGCTGCTAGCTAGGCTCCTGTAATTAACAGCCTGGGCCAAATCCCAGCCAGGCATGTCCAGATACATTAACATGCAGAGAGCCCTCACTCTCTGCCCCACAAGAACTGCTCAGTGGGCAGAAAAAAAAGCAACACAGGAACACATTTCTTTTAAATAGCCCCAAGGCTGCAAGCCTGCACATTGTGGAGTACAGTGCCACACGGATACAGTAGTATCAGTGGTGGTGTAAAGTAATTAAGTACATTTACTCAAGCACTGTACAATTATGATGAGCTATGAGCTTGTAGATCTGCAATTTTTGTTGCAAATCTTTGAACATATATATTTTTTAAAGGGAACATTTTCAACTCAAATCTTTGCTTCTGGGTGGGGTCCCTGGCTGGAACGACATATTTTGAGATGGGGGGGTAAAAAATGTTCTCTTTCAAAAATATATAGCAGATCTACAAGCTTGTAGCATGGCACTCGCCAAATAGCCAAATAAATCTAAAAAAAATCACACCCTGTGTGAAGAGAGTGGTGCCTTTGATGAGCCCCGTATTGATCCCCGTATTGATGTTGTCATCAATGTTTGTTTATTGGACAGACATACATACATACATACATATGGACACACGGACAAAGTCACGTATAGGAGTGGTTGCCTTCGGCACCACTCAAATATCACACCCTGTGTGAAGAGAGTGGTGCCTTTGATGAGCCCCGTATTGATGTTGTCATCAATGTTTGTTTATTGGACATACATGCACCCGGACACACAGACAAAGTCAGATATAGGAGTGGTTGGCACCACTCAAAAATGACACAGATAGTTACGTTACTGGTCTTAATGGGTTAAAGGTTATGCTGGCTGTATTGTTTGAAAAAAGAACATTTGTTTTACACTTTGTGGCTTGATTTACAACTTGCCCACAGAACTGCTGCGGGGTAATAAAAAGAGAGGCCATCTCTCTCTCTGTCCCTGTTCTAATCCCTGTTGTCCACCGCACCCCCATCACTCATCACCGCTTCCTGTTCCTGTCCACACAGGAACCAGCAGGAGCACCAGGAGGAAATACTTCCTTGACTGAGAGAGGAGGAGGAGAGCGAGGCAATAGGAGGAGGTGGGGGTGGGGGGTTGGGGGCGGGGGTGGCACGTACTACATGTAGGCCCCCGGGCCGCTATCAGCTACTGGACAAACACGCACACCCTTATCTGGAAGACCCACATACGGGCAAGAAAAACACAAGCAGAGAAACAGGGACTGTAACGGCTACTAATATTGACCTCCTCCATTTAATCTGTGTCGTGAGAGCAGCGAGAAGCAACGTTAGACTTCCTAGTACACAAACATGGTACCGTAATCATTTAGACCCTATATACTTCATTGACCGTGAACCAGGCCTCTATACTTGTGTAGGGCTGTTTAAGTTGATGATGAATTGTCATTTGTCATACAATTAATTGCGATTAAATTGTGTGTTTTTTTTGGACATTGGAACATAATGAATACAATTTAAATTTCTGGGTTTTTTTTTAGGTTTCATAATCACAAATTGCACAGAGCAGATATGTGACAAATAACTTAAAACATACAAAGAAATTACTGACACATTTATAATAATTTCATACTTTCCAAAGAAATTAAAAACAGCGTAAATATCTGATCTACGAAACAAAAGCTGATCTACAAGACGAAACACGTCATTTGTGAAGCTTGTAGATCTGCTATTTCTGCTATTTTTGGAAAATGTTTGAAAACATATTAACATTTTTGGAAACGATTATGCAAAAATAATTGCGATAATCACATATAATTGCGATTAGACGATTATGTAATAATTGTGACAGGCCTATATTTCTATATGTGTTCTGCTAGTATTCCTCTGCATCAAATATATTTGCAAAAAAATAGCCAAATCCCCAAGCGTTGTTGTGACACATCGTGAGCTTGTAGATCTGTCATTTGTGCCCCCAGAATAGGGACGCACGGGTGGTGGTGGTTAATAAATATCTACTCATCCCTGTAAGAGGGCAAGTAAGGTGCTGCAGAATCACACAAACCTGTGCTCAACTCATATTGCATAAGAAGTGAAAGTTCAACTTTATGTTGAACGGGAGCATTTCTCTGGTGTTTGTGGGCTTTTGTTAAGCCAACTGCCAGACAGCAGCAGGTCCTGAAAAGGTACTGAGGGTGCCTGCCCGGATGTTATGGTCCCATTAAGACCTGGAACGCATCTATGTCATCCCCTGTTGGGATTTAGAAGACATTTGTAGAATTGGCTCCAGGTCTTAAAGGAGAATTTTGGACAAAGTTTTTCTTACATTTTCTATTATGTTATGATATCTGACTTAGGATGAATGGTACAGTAGAAAAATGTTATAACTCCATCCCGGGTCCACCAGAGCTTAAAACGTGCGCGGATAGGCCTTGCGTTAGATCACATATTTTAATAGCTTTTTTCCCCTTTTTTTTGTGAGATCTGACGTTCATAGTGACAGAACACTATGCAACCAAAAAACTAAAAAAACAGAAGTCTCACTAGACGAGATTAAAATCTCGAGATTTTAATCTTGTCTAGCGAGACTTCTGTTTTGTTTTTTTGACAGTTCTGTCACTGTGATCTAACGCAAGGCCTATCCGCGCACGTTTTATGCTGTGGTGAACTCAGGATGGAGTTATGAAAATGTTCTACTGTACCATTCATCCTAAGATATCATAAATTCATAGAAAATGTAAGAAAAACTTAGTCCAAAATTCTCCTTTAATGGGTTAAGATTGGCGGTGAGAAGTGCAAAGCTCAATTGTTGTGACTGCATATACCTAGTGTTGCTTTATGTGCAGATCGTGCACCTAGAAGTGCACATATGTATACTTCTGTCTGAGCATAAATTAACCCATTAAGACCTGAAGCCGATTCTACAAAGGTCTACTAAATCCCAACAGTTTTCTAAAAAAATGATGTTGCTACATCAGTGGTTCTCAAACTTTATTCATAATTGTCAAGGAGCCCTAAAATTATATGTATTTGGCCGCGGACCCCCCCCCCCCCCCCCCCATCTCAAAATATTTGGTTTCAGGGACCCCCAGCAGCAAAGATTTGAGTTAAAAATGTTCGCTTTAAAAGTAATACATATTCACAGAATGTTCTCCTCAATTTCTCAAAAATAGCAGATCTACAAGCTCGTAGCGCGGCACTCGGTGCCGGCGTTCTTGAATTCATCCGTCATACAAAACCTAATTCATAAAAAGAGTAAAGTGGAACGGAAACAACAGCTTGTATCTTTAACACAAACAACTTAGTGTGAAGCCCAGATCTGTCGGAGCAGCTGGACTAGATTATTCCTTCCATCACTGAAAGAGGAGCAGAGCAGCTACATCCATAGTTACACAAGTTTTATGGTTTCATAAATCATAGCACTTCCTCGCCTAGTAAAAGAAACAAAGGAAATCCGTGGTGCGGCGGAGAGGGTCATATTTTATTTTAAGTCAAGTGCTAGCCATGTTATTATTACCTCCTGTTAACATAATATTATGTTATTAATAATGTCACAGTTCTGCACACAGTAAAATCCATGGTGTTGTCAAGGACCCCCAAACTGGTGCGTATTAGGCAATGGAACACCAATTTGAAAATATTTCGTACCAGGAACCCCCATAAGAGAAGATTTTTGTTGTTAGATTAGATTTAGAGGGAAAACTATGATCTGAATAGTCATTCTTATACATTCTATATCATTGGGTCAACTTCTAGCTGTCAAAATTAAACTGCTCCTCATTTAGCTGGGGACCCCCCTCCAAGACCCATATGGGAGTCCCCCGAACCACACGTTGAGAACCACTGAATAGTTCTTAGGGTAACCTTACCCAACACAGAGATGTACAAACAATCAAACTGGATCCTAGTATAGAGACCAATGTCTGTTATTAGACACACGACTAATGACATGCAATTTAACTTCAAAACATCCACAATTACACATCACTGGTCTGTGAGGGTGTTTTGCCACTCTCACTCGCCTCCCTTTCTCTTTCCTCTCTCTCACTGTATTCTGTCCATCTTCCACTGATGCCTTTGGATGTTTCTTTGTTTTCTACCTGTGTGGTTCTGTCCAATTTAGCATGTTGTCAATTTAGCATTTTGTCATAACAACAAGACCCCCCCCCCAACTGCACAACTGTTTTGTATTCTATATTCTATATTCAGGGGTGTTCAACAGGGGGTCCTCCTCAGAGTTACGACAGGAGGGGGGCCCAAATCTTGTTGTGTGATAGGATCATGTTTTTTACATTAACCACTTGAACCCTAGCATCCCTATTCTGAGTGGAACATTGGCCAAAAAAATAGCAGATCTACAAGCTCACAACGCCTCGCAGCGCGAGGCGTTGTGAGCTTGTAGATCTGCTATTTTTAGATAGCAGATATTTGTAGATCTGCTATTTTTCAAAGTCTATGAAGCTGTCTAAGAAATCTATGAAAATGTTTCATCTGCAACACAATTTTATACATTATGTAGTGTGTGTGTGTGTGTGTGTGTGTGTGTGTGTGTGTGTGTGTGTGTGTGTGTGTGTGTGTGTGTGTGTGTGTGTGTGTGTGTGTGTGTGTGTGTGTGTGTGGGGGGGGGTCCCTGCTTCATCTCTCTTCTCTCAGCTAAGGGGTCCTTGGCCTGAAAACGTTAAAGACCCCCTGTTCTATATGTTATGTTATTGAACAAATAAAACACAATAAATGTGGTCAGATCAGATGACAATGAGACTAGACTAAACCCAATAGCAGCAGCTAGTTGGTTCACACAGACAGCAGGCTAACTGTACTAGCATGAATACACCTGCTCCTATCCACAGGACAGGTTCAATGGTTATTATGCTTTATTATAGGAAAACATGCTCCTTCATATTGTCTGGACCACAGCGAGCAGTGACAGTGAACAGAGGCAAATAGTACTAATGTTATGATATGAATAAAGAACATTTCATGTGTTCAGTCTGTCATCATCATTAAGCTGCTAGCTCTGTCTGCTAAACACAGCGCAGTGGGAGGAGTCAACACAGGTGGCGTAACATCAACACTTCCGGCTAAAGGACTTCAAAGTAAGACTAAGCCCTTGCTTTGGATAATGTAATAGGTTATTTGTATTTTATCAATACGTGTTCTAATAATGCAGCTGAACAGTGTTGGTTTGGATATCTTAGTAGGAATTGTAAACAAATATTACATTCAATATATATATATATATATATATATATATATATATATATATATATATATATATATATATATATATATATATATTGAATGTATTTAATATTTACATTTCTATTTATAGTTATGTAATACATATGTATTAATTCATGTATTATTTATCATTATTTATTTATTATGTATTTATAATGTATTTATTATTTATTTTATTAATAATAATATATATTATATATCAATGACCACTTGGCAATAGACAGTAAAGCAGTAATCTTTTCCACAAACTAACTTTCATTTTTTCTATTTACCAGCTAGACAACTTATGTTATGCTAATTTTAAATGTATACGTATTAATATTATATCCATATTTCTTTATGTAAAATGAAATGAGCAAATACATATCCGGTGCTGTGACACACAGTCTCTTATTTGTGCTCATTGAACTGAACCTGTGTTAACTTGACGCGCATCATCAGCCTCCATTCACACAGCTCGAGACAGAGACGCTCGAGCGGCGGTGCTAATGCTAAATGCTAATGCTAGCGGTGGATGTGATGGATGGTGATGCGGCGCAGCAGCGCTCATTCACCGGTGTGACAGTCCACTCACCTAGCAGGGAGCGGAGGTGCTTCAGGCGGGTCAGCACGTCCTTCTTTGGGTCCAGAACTTTCTGTGTAGATTTCTTGACGTCGCCATGTCCCCGTCGAGTGAACATTCCGCTGTAAAATGCAATGGTTGAAGCCTATAGGAACGTGTACCTTTTCCTTTCTTCTTTTTAACCATGAACGTGTGTGACACTTTCCTACGCCGCCACCACCAGCCAACTCTCTCTCTATGCTCGTTCAGTAAACATTCAGCCGTTTGTCCTCCTCCTCCTCCTCCTCCTGCTCCTGCGTTAAACCGTGGGGGCGTGTGTATGTGTGTAAACCAAGGACGAGCGTAGAAGAATGCGTCAGTGATGTCACCCTCATACGGAAGTCTGTAAATCATTTAATTTTTAAACTTTGTTTTATTGTTTTTTCTGCACATACTATAACAAGTTCAATGCATAGTAACAAGTTCAATGGTATTCGGTTCATAATATGTGCCATAGGGGGAAAGGGGAGAAACGTACAGGCCTTCACATTGAAGGAACCACAAAAGAAAAAACAAAACAAAAACATGACAAACCAACAACAAAGCAACAGGGGAAACAATAAAAACAATCCATCACAAAACAAAAACGAACCCAAATACAACTGCTCGCACACACACACACACACACACACACACACACACACACACACACACACACACACACACACACACACACACACACACACACACACACACACACACACACACACACACACACACAGTGTCATTCTGAAGTTGGGAAATACCCAACTGCCTCTGTCTAGATTGGAAGACTGGAAGTCTGTAAATCATAATGATAATAATTACAGCAGTGGTTCTCAAACCTTTTCATGCCATGGACCCCCAAGATATGTATTTGGGCGCGGACCCCCATTTCAAAATATTTTGTTCCAGGGACCCCCAGAAGCAAAGATTTGAGTTACAAATGTTCACTTTAAAAAAATATATATATAAAGATTTGCACAAGTTTTCAATATTTTTCAAAAATAGCAGATCTACAAGCTCATAGCGCGGCACTCGGTGCAGCGCTATGAGCTTGTAGATCTACTATTTTTGAATAGCCAAAGTATAAAAGGTTAAAATGGATAAAATTGTTGTGATGCTAACACATTTTGCTGTGGAACCCCTGGAACCCCCCCAAGGACCCATGGGGGTCCCCGGACCACACTTTGAGAACCAATGAATTACAGGACCCCAATGGAAACAAGCCATAGTGTTTTTTTTGGTTTAGTGGTCATTTTAGCATCCTTAAGTATATGGAACTAGTACCTCTGTGCTTTTTTTTTTTGGCAAACTGTTAACAAAGTATTCAATCAATCAATGAATCAAAATGCACAATTAGGGATGTTTGCCTTTGTTACAATGTAGGCTATTTCATTAGTCACAACAAGCTCTTGTAAATGCTTTTCATTTACTGATAAATATGTATCAAACCAACACAGAATCAACCACATTTGATTGATTGATTGATTGATTGATTGATTGATTGATTGAATGATTGATTGAATATGGTCCTATGTATTCAATGCATCAAGACATATAAAGACATTAAATACTACTATACAAGAAATCATCAATATCATCAATAAATGTGTCACAGAAATGTGTGGGGAGGAATTAATTGGCATAATGACTAAATTGGGGAGAAAAAGAGGGTAAAAAGTATTGGCTACTTTAAATACATTAAAAGAAAATGATAATAATAATCATCAATTCACTTTCAAACCTACCCCACCCCACGATCGATGCCATTAAACAAACATCCTGTAATAAGCAATAATTAACAGTTAATAAGGTACTTATAAGTTAGGGTTAGTCCTTAGGGTTAGTCTTAAGTCCTAAGATGCTTATTAGCCTTAGAATGTGTTAATGAAGCTATATAGGTGTTAATAATAGCATTGTAAACACCTGTAAAAAATAAAATACCTCAAAATTGTGCTTAAGAACAGTATTTGAGTAAATGTACTTTACTTTCCACCACTGTTTGTGATGACGTCACTGTACCACCCTTGGCATCTCTTCCCATGTGTAAACACGGAAGTACAGCTCCAATGAGAGGGATGTTCACATCATGTGACAACGCCCCCTTGTTTACAATGGGACAATGTGCACCCCCCCCCCCCCAGGCGCTCAAACGTACACATTATTAAGCTGAAATTAACAAAAGGTAACATGAGAACATGTTATTCTCTTAATGATTTCTTGGTCTTTGAATTTTGTCAAAACGTTGCAAAGCATTGTGAGCTTGACAGCTTGTAGCCGAAATGTATAGGGCAGAAGTGAAGTGGGTAATGTATGTTTTGTAATAATAATCTAAATCTACAAAGTTACTAAAGTTTTCAAATAATTGTAGTGGAGTAAAAGTACAATATCTGCCTCTGAGTTGTAGTCGAGTAGAAGTAAAAGTACTAGAAATTGGAAATACTCCAGTAAAGTACAAAAACCTAAACATTTTACTTAAGTACAGTACTTGAGTACATGTACTTAGTTACTTTACACCACTGGTATAATATAATAATAAGTATTCACCTGACCCTCCCTCAGTCCGTAGGCTATTCACCTGACTGACCCATAAGATCAGATATGAGTAGAAACACTAAAGTGACTCTCAAGTGCCGCCTGGTGTTGGAAAAGGGTTATTACACAGCAGTAGATGGAAAGCAAACTATAGTAGCTGGATGAAGTTAGATTACCCTCCCTGATCAATTCTCTCTCTCTCTCTCTCACCCTTCTTATGAAGTCTGATCTCTCTCTGTGTCTGTGTCTGTGTGTGTCTCTCTCTCTCTCTCTCTCTCTCTCTCTCTCTCTCTCTCTCTCTCTCTCTCTCTCTCTCTCTCTCTCTCTCTCTCTCTCTCTCTCTCTCTCTCTCTCTCTCTCTCTCTCTCTCTCTCTCTCTCTCATACACCCTTCTTATGAAGTCTGATCTCTCTGTCTGTCTGTCTGTCTGTCTGTCTGTCTGTCTGTCTGTCTGTCTGTCTGTCTGTCTGTCTGTCTGTCTGTCTGTCTGTCTCTTTATATGAACATATAGTGTGTGAAGACACAGGTCTTTGTTTAAATAAAGGTATTTTAAAAGTCTTTCCCTCTTCTCTCTCTCTGGTACAGTATACAGGTATATGGATTCCCTCTATGGAGGACGTTGGTGCGTGACTTAGTTTAACGTGGGGAGAGACTTACAGTCCTTGACAGATCTGGGTCAGGATAGGATCCAGGGGCATGGAGGAGACAAGTGGAGCATTCAGGTGTATTTGTGTTGCAGCCTTCATCCGCCTTCCCAGACGCTGTGATGCTCCACTAAGGTCTGCCATCATCCAACATGTTTCAAAAGTATAAAACTTTTTATTTTACATACTTTCCATGCATAAAAAAACAAACAAAAAACGTTTAAGAAGTAGTGAAAATAGCAGATCCACTAGCTCGCAACGCGATGTGAGCTTGTAGATCTATTTTCACTAGTTTGGGTCCCAGGCAAACGTCTAATTTCTCTTTTGGGTCTGCCCGCCTAGTTAACCGCAGTAAAATCTGGAGTAAATTAGGTTCCATTTGTATACACTCAGAGTTAAATTAACACTCATTTCACTGTGTAAGTAGGGTTTATTTTTAGTATAGTGAAGGATGCCTGTACTGTGTGGTGTTATACCCTTTTCTTCCTTTACAATAGATGCAGATGATTTACATGTTAGCGTTGCAACCATCTTCATCTTTGTCACAAAGCAGCTATATCATGTTTGCATAATGCTGCATGCATGCAGAATTTTAAGCATTATAGTACAACATTTCCATGACCTATAAACCCAAAACAATGTACAATAAATGATAAATAAACGTTTGTTTGTTTTGATGTAAATAAATATACATCAAAAACACCGTGCCATGCCTATGATAAGTCTAGCTTGCAACTGAGCCCCCTAAAAAAGTTCTAATGCTGATTACAACCAAACTATTGTGAATTAAGTTGACCATCTAACTGAGGTCATCTAACTGACCATCTAAGTCTCCATCTAACTGAGGGAGGTGAGGCCCGGACCGCTGGCGTAGCCTGACGGCGCGGGTTCGAGTCCCGTTCTCGACGACCTTTGCTGCGTGTCTCTCCCCGTCTCTCTCTCCCTCTTTCCTGTCCATCTTCACTTAAAATAACTATCAATAAAGGCAGAAAAGCCAAAAAACAATAATTTAACTAAGGGTGGTGAGTGAGGTTTCAGTTGAGCCTTGTGTGCGCAGAACAAGATAACTCCAGGCAGGCAGTATCACACGACAAGTTCTGAAGTTTATTACACACAATAATAGAGAACACATACAGTATTGGACACATGACGTCACCAGAAGATATGAGACAAAAAGGCCAAAAACAGAAAGTAGTTGATCGTCATCATGGCGTCAAGTGTGTCAGCATGTGCTTACGCAGATGAGAGTGATTCAACACATGTTTGTATATACTTTAGTTTGGACACTAATGTAGCCCCCACAGTCAAATTAGTCGGCATGCAACAGACCTGCCAATGGGGCTCAGCCCTTTTGGCATGACAGGTAACACCTCGGACTGGCGAGTGGGAGCCTCGGGTTCAATCCCAGCTCACTGCGTTCCACTACAATCTGGCGTAGTCGGCAGGACGAGGAGCGTAATATCATCGCGTGAGGGACATGAGGGACGTCGTGTACGGTGGTCCACGGCGTGAAGTGTGGAGCGCGAGGACGCGCTCCAAAGATCGGGGGGGGTGATTGTAGCCCCCACAGTCAAATTAGCCAGAACCGGCGTGCAACAGACCTGCCAATCGGGCTCAGCCCTATTGGCATGACTGGTAACACGTCGGACTGGCGAGTGGGAGACTCGGGTTCAATCCCAGCTCACTGCGTTCCACTACACTAACATGTCTAGTTAGAATGACCGACTGTATGACTTTGTCTGAATGAACCTGATAACCCTGTGTCTCTCTCTCTCTCTACATGGAGACTGGCTGGTCTTTATATTTGGCAAATAGAAAAAAGATGAATTGTACAAAAGCTTCGCATTGAAGGCCCTGCTGCCATTCAGTTCTATCAAGCAGAGGGTAGAAAGTCTTTCAAAAAGGTCTCCTGTAGTTAAAACCAGGAAAGCGTCTTTGTCATTTTAGATTTTAGCTATATATATATACTAGCAACATATATACGTTTTTCAGAAAACTCTTAGGATTTAGAGCAGTGGTTTAGAGCAGTGGCTCTGAAAAATAGCAGATCTACAAGCTCGCAGCGCGTCACTTTGTGCCGCGCTGCGAGATTGTACATCTGCTATTTTTGAAAAATGATTTGAAAAAATATGTGAAGAATTATTTGAAAAATTATTTTCAACACAAATCTTCTCTTCTGGGGGGGGGGTTCCCTGGCACAAAACATTTTCAGATGAGGGTCCGTGGCCAATTACATATCAATTTGGGGGGTCCTTGGCACGAGAAAGTTTGAGAACTACCGATTCATTCAGAATGTAGAATCGGCCTCGGGTCTCAATGGGTTAAAGTAAACTCTAGATTATGGTAAATTAAACAATCCAGTGTGCTGATTACTTTAATGGATTTTCAAAACAAATCGTTCTACATGGTCGTACAGAGAATGAATTCCATCAAGGAAATGAGAATGTTTCTGAAAGGAATCTTAAGTTTGAAGAAATTGGATGGATTCATTAATCAAGCCCAATAAATTGACATTGCGTGCCATCTCTTATTTTCGCTCGTGGGAAACCTATCTATCTTATTTGGGAAGCAATTAATTTCAAGGCAAAACTAGGAAATTAAATGAATTTTATTTATTTTATTTTGTCGAGGGACACGCATCTGACATGGAAGTCGGAGCTCATAAAGCCGCACTTTAACTTTCCTCTTCTGCCTCGGATTTGAACATGTCTCAATAGAAGAGCAGGGAGACAAAATACAACCACCCCAATTGCAAGTTATATTGTATTACTAATAGCATACACTACCATACAGATTTAACAAAATAAAAATGTATTCCTGCTTTAAT
The DNA here is from genome assembly GCF_963454915.1 of Gymnoscopelus microlampas. Taxonomy (NCBI): domain Eukaryota; kingdom Metazoa; phylum Chordata; class Actinopteri; order Myctophiformes; family Myctophidae; genus Gymnoscopelus; species Gymnoscopelus microlampas. The sequence continues at coordinate 37,994,613 of NC_139957.1, forward strand.
ATTGAATCAAGTTTGCATTGCAAATCCTTTTAGAGGATTTTGTTTATGCACAGGTGCAAAAAAAAAGGGCTAAATCATGTCTTCTGACTTAAAAATGTTTAGGAATATACGTAGGCTATTAGTCTACAACATTTGATGATGTTATATGAATCTCACCAGTTTCTGACAAACAAAACAAACACAGTAATACATACATGTATCACAGTCTTATTTTGAATAGAGGTGGACAGAATGACCAGGAGATGGCGCCTAAAATTTCACTTTTTACTAATTTGAGCGATCACTGAAAATAATACAACCAACATCCTTTCTGTTTATATAAAGACATGACCTGCAGCTTTTAGACCATTGGTTCTCAAAGTGGGGTCCGGGGACCCCCAGGGGTACTTGAGGGGGTTCCAGGGGGTCCCCAGCTAAATGATGGATAGGAACCAAATGGACCCTTATGGGTCTGTAACTCTGAGAGTGTCCAAATCCATTTGGTTCCATTTGTACACTCTCAGAGTTAAATTAACATTGATTTTACAATATAAATTGGGGTCCCAGAGATATAAATGCCATTAAATGGGGTTCCGTAGCCTAATGCATGTCAAACTGGGGGTCCTTGAAATTAAAATGGTTGAGAATCAATGCTAGAGCCGTAAAAAATCTTCTCTTATGGGGGGTCCTTGGCTTATCTTTTCAAATGGGGGTCCGCGGGCTAATAAGTGTCAATTTGGTGGTTCCTGGCATGAAAAAGTTTGAGAATCACTGTTTTAGACTACTTTGAATGGGCTTTCAGCTCAGTATGATGCCTTTTATGCACATATTGTTTGTCTCTGCAGCATTCCATAACATTAACCACTTAAAGACGTATTTTATTCTTCGGCGTACAACAGTGATCCTGCAGTGAACATAATATATATTTTTAAATGTTTGAAAGGTCTAAAGTGGTTAAACCAGTGTTTACAGGTCTGTAACTCTGAGAGTGTACAAATTGGTCCATTTGGTTCCATTTGCACGCTCTCAAAAAGTTGTGGGGGTCTTTGAAATACAAATTCCCTGCACCTCAAGGGTGATGAGTCCCACCTGCTGTTTGTGGGGGCTTGTAGCTTGTAGATGTACTATTTTTGAAAAATCGTGAAAACGTGTGAAAATCTTTGAATATATATATTATTTTAAAGCAAACATTTTTTACTCAAATCTTTGCTTCTGGGGGTCCCTCCCTGGAACAACATATTTTGAGATGGGGGTCCGCGGCCATATACATATCATTTTGGGGGTCCTTGACTATTATGAAAAAGTTTGAGAACCACTGATATAGCAAAATGGGCTTTTTTGAAAACTGTTGGGATTTAGAGGACATTTGTAAAATCGGCCTCAGGTATTAATAGGATAAACAAAGTGATCCTTTACCTGGAAGACGGTGTGCGGGCTCTACCTCTTTTAATATTTGCGGCCAAATACATGAAATGTTGGGGGTCCTTGACATGAAAAAGTTGTGAGCACCACTGATATAGCAACATAAGTTTGCTTTCCATTTAGTTTAAACCATGTCAGGAGACAAGCATGGCCTCTGAGGATGTCAATAGTGCTGTCCTACAAAGCCAAAGTGCAGTAACTACGTTTTTGGACACACCCACTTATTTGTGTATCCCAAAGGTCAAATTAGCCTCTGTGATTTTGGGGGATAAACAATTACCTCAAGAACAAATGTGCAATTAGTGTAATACCACTTATATGCCGATATGTCATTCGGCTGACCAGTTGAATCTCTTTTAAACCCATTTTTCAGTGATTTGTTTTTCGTAGTTACTGCACTTTGGCTTTGTAGGGCAACACCTATGTTCTCAATAAAGAAAAAGAGACAGTGTTCTCCTTTATTCACACAACTATACGATGACTCACTGACTCTAAATCAACCTCTCTCTCTCTCTCTCTGTGTTCTTTACAATGGAGGTTTTGAATGACAGAGGAGCATGAGGAGGAGGGCAGAGAGAGAGAGAGAGAGAGAGAGAGAGACCACCAGGGTCCAGCAGAGAGGAGGAGGAGGAGGAGTAGAACAGGAGTAGAAATCAGCCTTTGACCCGCGGTTCTGGTGTGACTCTCATTATCTGAAGTGGGCCATTCTGAGACAGGGGGAGGTCACCGCTGTCACATCAACACACTGATTACACAAAACAGGGCTGTTTGGCATGAACAACACACACACACACACACACACACACACACACACACACACACACACACACACACACACACACACACACACACACACACACACACACACACACACACACACACACGGTTATATTGTCGGTGTGCTTTGTCATCAGTCCTAATTGATTGTAATCACAGTCGTGTCTTCTCAAAACCCTCCCACGTTCTTGAAGTCATCATCTAGGATGGCCAGGATCCATACGATAATCTATCAACAATAACAGCACACCTCTAATCCTGCACCTGGATGGATTTAGTGTCATCTGTGAAAATGGATGTATTGTTGGCCAAGAACACAATTTAGCTTTATAGTTGTCTGTACAGTAGGTATCCACAATGCTTTCTGTGTCTTGAACAGTTCCATGAAACAGACTGAAACAGACTGTGATATTATTATTATCAAAGTGAAAGTCCATAATTAAAAATTTACTTGAGTGAAAGTACAAAAGTGTTGGTATCAAAATGCACTTAAAGTACCAAAAGTAAAAGTACTTATTATGCAGAATGTCCCATTTCAAGTTTTCAAATGTATACAAATCTTTTGCTATTTTCAAATGGCTGATTGTTTTTTTTAATAATAATCAAAATTTAAAAAGTAACTAGAAACTAATTTTTTCAAATAATTGTAGTTGAGTAAAAATACAATATTTGCCTCTGAGATGTAGTGGAGTAGAAGTAAAATTACTGAACATTGGAAATACTCCAGTAAAGTAAAAGAACCACAAAATTATACTGAAGTACTTGAGTAAATGTACATGGTTACTTTACACCCCTGTTATTATCATTGGTATGATTAAAACAGGATCATTTGTTTCTAAAAAGGGATTTCCAGAGTAAAACATGAGATGTATTCTCCTCTCCCGTATTCCCCTTGTAATCCCCAACATGACCAAAGGGTGGTGCTGTAGCCTCACAAATGATGTGGCAAAAAGCTGGCCTGAGCTGAATCGGATCCAAGGTTTTGAGAAGCACTTGTCTGCTCTAAATTGTTCTTATAAAGAGCTTGGAAATACTTGACTTTTCTCCCTGTGTGGTTATGGATTTCCTTTTTGTACAATTAAGTGCCATTAAAAGCGAATGTATCCTATTAAAGCACGTTAAGGTGTTGGGTGGAACCCGTCCGGTGTTAATTTAACTCTGAGAGTGTTCACAATGTAACCATAATGGACCCGTGAGGGTCCATTTGGTTACATTGTGTATACTCTCAGAGTTACAAAAGCATACACATTAACAGTAACACTGAGGGGTTTACTGTGTGGGAATAGAGCAGGGCCTTATTTGAAATCCATATTTGAACTATTCAAAAAAACATCGGTATGAGAAAGATCAGAGAGAATAGTGTCGAAAGGACAAGGAGATGTTCTTGCTGTGAGACAGACCACCCACATCTGCATGGAACGCGGAGATCACACATGCACGCGTGCGCGCACACACACACACACACACACACACACACACACACACACACACACACACACACACACACACACACACACACACACACACACACACACACACACACACACACACACACACACACACCTCATTGTGTAAGATGAGACTAAAACTTCATCCCTAGCTCTAGATCTGACATTGTATCTCGCACACTGGAGTCTATTTACTGCTTTCATGACACAGGAAATAAGTAAGTAATAAGTATTTCTTAAAAGGACCATATACCCGGTGGTCTTTACGTTGGATAATATCACAATTTAACAATGTAGTAAAGTATGTTGACGACATTATCCCCGGCATCGCTGTTTTGGACAAATGTGTCCAAATGTAAAATGATAATAATAATAATTAAAAATGAGCAGATCTACAAGCTCAGCTATTAGTATATAGGTCTTAAGTGCCCCCGCCCTCTCTGTTTTTTTTTTCTTCTTTTAGTTTTTTCTTTCTTTTACAAATCAAGCCCTACTGTATTCAATATATTTCAATATGGTTTGAATATCAACTGGAAGAGAATTGAAATGAGCTTGAGATAAGTAATATCAATACAACACAATACACAAATTATATATATATATATATATATATATATATATATATATATATATATATATATATATATATATATATATATCTGTCTGAACATAGAACCGAGACAAAAAAACACTGATTTATGCTGTAAACAAAATTCAAACAACCTCAACTTATTAACTGTGCAATGACGTTTAGCCAATCGTATGATTCAATTATTCAGGTATGTTTGGTAACGTTGTAATGACTCTAGAGAAAATATAAACAATCAAAATTTGAAAATAAAGCCATTAATGGAAAAAGGTCCGTTTACATAATATAGTATGAATGGTTGTCACCGTAGACAATGACATTTATTGACACCGGAGTGGTCCTTTAACCACTAAACCCTATACAGTACATCACTGACTGGTGTCCCCCAGGGGTCTATACTAGGCACCCTACTTCTTTCCCTCTACACCAAATCTCTTTGCTGAAAAAAGCTCACAACCCGTTGCAATGTGACGCGTTGTGAGCTTATAGATCTGACATTTTTTTGGGGGGGGGCTAAATGTTTGCCCCAGGGAGCCGAATGTTTGGCTGGGATTGTGTGTATTTTATAAAGTTCCATTGTGTGATACATAGCGCCTATACTGATAAACAAGCTGTTGTTTCAAAACAAATCCCCTCCCATGTGTAACCTCCAACTGACTCCCCATCCCTGTAAAAAAATAAAAATAAAAATAAAAGAAAAAAGAATCACATGCAGCCAAAGAGAGTCAAACTAGCTCTTCTACCTCTGGTACAAGAGGTTGTTTCACTTTTATTATGTGTCAAGTAGAAGAGGTGACTAGTTTAAGAGTATCTGGCAATTACACTGGTTATTACTCTTTGCACGGACACAGATTACTGTAAAGACCATTGCCATGAAGTGCAGCTATACTGCAGAAGTCATCTTGCGTAGGGAAGTTCCCACGTAATGCAGTATAGTGGGAGGGAGGGGGAGCTGGGGAGGGGTATGGTGGGAGAGAGGTGAGCAGATTTTAAAGCTACAATCCATATAGTCTGTTTTATGTCCGATTCTACACCTCCCAATGGAGAGAGGTATAACTGCAAAGACCTAACTGTACAACAAAGATGGGCGGTGCATCAAACTTTATCGATATTGTCAACCAGTCGGTGTCCTACCTGACACCAGGATCTAAATGTCTCAATGGAAGAGTATAGTAGGGAGACCACTGCAGATGTGCAACTGCAACTTATGTTGTTGTATACTGAAATAAATTGAAAATGAAATGATCATATTGTTTTACTGTCCATTATATGATGAAAAGACATCTATCTGTGTTAACCTTTTTTGGTTATATGATTATGAAATACATGAATTATGTTATTATCATGCAAAAATAGAGAGAGCGAGCCTTTGAATGTTGTGCCGCGCTGTGCGCCCTGGCCGTCTCCAGACATACATTAGTCTCGCGTGGCCAGACTGTTGCCTCCCACAATTTTCAAATGTTTCCGGTCATACAGTCTGGGACTCGGAAGCTCTGATCACGATTACAATATAAACCGGATGTGAAGCCTCCTCCACACTTCCGTTTCGTCTTTACAGTCGCGCAAATGTATCCTAATATAAATCAAAATCATCTAAGTATACATAGCTTGCTGCTTAGCAGAAATGGAAATTAAAAATTAAAATGTAAAGATATTTTAAAATATATTTTCGTGAACGGAAGTGCCAGCTTCCTCTCTCGGATTTCGGGAGTTGTAGTTCCAGACAGCTACTGTATATAGCAGGGGTCTTCAACAGGGGGTCCGGGACCCCTAGGGGGTCCTCAGAGTTACTACAGGGGGTCCGCCAAATCTTTGTGTGATATGATTTGTTTTTATACCTTAACCGCTTGAACCTTAGCATCCCTTTTCTGAGGAGAACTTTAGCCAAAAATAGCCGATCTACAAGCTCACAACGCCTCACGCTGCGAGGCGCTGTGAGCTTGTAGATCGGCTATTTTTTGGCAAAGAGGTGTTTGATCTAGAGGGAAAAAAGAGCAGACCAAGTAAACAAAAAAAGTCTAATCTGAAACACAATGTTATACAATTATAGAGGGGGTCCCTGCTTCATCTCTCTTTCAGCTAGGGGGTCCTTGGCCTGAAAACGTTGAAGACCCCTGGTATATAGCATTCGGAGATTGTGGAATAATTGTCTAGACTAGACATCCATTGCAGACGTCCATTGCAGGCGTGCTCTACCAAACCAAGTTGGCATTGCGGGTGGTTTTAGATTCCGCTATACCTTTTCCCAAAAGTGTGTGGTCAAAATTGCAATTTTGTGGATAATGCAACAACACGCCCAGGACCACACCTCCAGGCGCAAATAGTGGAGTCGGCATAATGAATAGCGGGTATAGCGGCCGCAAAATAGCGCTTCGGGACAGCGCCAGCTCCCTCATCCCTAATTCACGGGTAGTGGGCAGTAAGTCACGGGTAGTGGGCCGCGGGTGCGGGTATAGCAGTGGCAAAAATAGGGGCCTTGGTCTTGTCCGTGGCAAATCTTTTATTTTCTTCTGTACGCACCATTATAATGTTCTTATTTTGATGAGACCCAATTACTGAATGTTACGTCTACAGGTGTTCTTCAGAATATGTATGACACTGACTTTAATGCCACTATGGCACATTAGGAGTCCACTACTAGTGGTTATCAATCGTTTTATTTGCAAGGACCCCCATAACTCTGAGAGGTACAGATATTATGGTCATTCAGGGCTAGCTCTCTGTGCACCATAAGCTAGCATGACGATGACCCCTGATGAGTTCAAATGTATAAATAGGATCACCAGAGGTTAACAATATAAACCTTGATGACACCACACTGACACAGTAGTTAATTCATGAGATCAGTCAGAGAGGTCGGGTCACACAGGTCAGCGAATAATGCACCTGATGATGCAGCGTGTATTTTGCACCACTAGGGGCTCTCAAACTGCCCTTGACTGCCAAGGTCACATGCCTCAATTAACCATTATTTAAAAAGAAATAGCCTAAATCTACTAGCTCACAGCGTGTCATATTGCAAGTTTCAACGCACTGTGAGCTTGCAGATCGTCTGTTTTAGAAACATTTTGCCCATAATAACGTGCCCAAAACAGGGGCACCAGGTTTAAAGTGGTTTAAAACCTCAAATGGATAACTGTCCAGCATTTTAACTATGTCCTTTAAAAGGAATTAGAGCGATAAAGAAAATGGAGAGGACACTAGCTATTCACGTAGCAGATTCTTCACTAAGAAACAATGTTTTTTTTCTTCTACGTAACATTATGATTGCAGCGAGACGTGGTTCAGCATTAACACGTGTGCTGTTTGTAATGTGCTCTGTAGTGTATGGATCACATCTCCACTGAGGTTAATGAGAGGCACTTTGGAGTAATTAAACAAGAGCATTATAAGGTAGGAGTTTCGCATAACATACTCACGGAAACATACCCCACACTTAACCCATTAAGACCCGGGAATACATCTATGTGTCGTTTTTCGATTTCTTTGGGCTCGTATAGCTCGAATTGCGCGGCACCGAGTGCCGTGCTATACAAGCTTGTAGATCTGCTATTTTTGGAAAAATCGTGAAAATATGTGCAAATCTTTGAATATATATTTTTCTGAAGCGAACATTTTTAACTCTGTTGCAACTTCTGGGGGGTCCCTGGAACAAAACATTTTGAGATGGGGGTCCACGGCCAAATACATATCATTTTGGGTGGTCCTTGACAACTGATAGCAACATAACATTTTTTCAAAAAACTGTTTTAGAAGACATTTGTAGAATCCCCCCAGAATCAAAGATTTGAGTTAAAAATGTTTGCTTTAAAAATATATATTCAAAAATGTGCACAAAATGTTGAAGACTTTAAAAAAATAGCAGATCTACAAGCTCATAGCGCGGCACTCGGTGCCGTGCTATGAGCTTGTAGATCTGCTATTTTTGAATAGCCAAAGAAATAAAAAAAATCACACCCTGTGTGAAGAGATTGGTGCCTTTGATGAGCCCCGTATTGATGTTGTCATCAATGTTTGTTTATTGGACATACATACAACCGGACACACAGACAAAGTCAGATATAGGAGTGGTTGGCACCACTCAAAAATGACACAGATGCGTTCCCGGTCTTAACGGGTTAATTAAAACTGTATGCTGACGGCATATTGTATCTCCTCAGGTAATCTGCTGTGAAATTAATAAGCAGAGGAGAATTAAAGCAGTAATATGAGCTTTTTTTTTTTTTTTTTTTGCAGTGTGCATGACAGGGGTCTCTATCTCGAAACGCATGATCCATGCTAGGCTGGAAAATAGTTCTTCGGTTCTCTCCTCCTCCTTCCATAATCTGATTCCAATTTAACCGGCGGTGTGACACTGCGGCGGCAGAGCGAGGGGGACATTTAATTGAAACGCCCATGCTTTTAATTGGATTCGGTTAAGAAGTAAAATTACCTCGTGAATAAGAAATCTTGTATCTTGGTGAAGGATGACACGGAACGGGTTTTCACCGCCGATCAGTTAAGCCATTGAGACCGGGAACGCGTCTGTATGTCATTTTTTTTATTTCTTTGGGCTATTCAAAAAATTGCAGATCTACAAGCTCAGTAGATCTGCTATTTTTTTGGAAAGATCGTGAAAATTTGGTGCAAATCTTTGAATACATCTTTTTTAAAGCTATTTGTTTTACTCAAATCTTTGCTTCTGGGGATTCTACAAATGTCTTTTCCTAACAAAAACTTATGTTGCTATGATATCAGTGATTCTCAAACCTTTTCATGTCAAGGACCCCCAAAATTAAATTAAAGTATTTGGCCGCAGACCCCCATCTCAAAACATGTTGTTCCAGGGACCCCCAGAAGCAAATATTTGAGTTAAAAATGTTTGCTTAAAAAAATATATATATTCAAAGGTTTGCACAATTTTTTACAATTTTTCAAAAATAGCAGATCTACAAGCTCGTAGTGCGGCACTCGGTGCCGCGCTATGAGCTTGTATATCTGCTATTTTTGAATAGCAAAAGACATCTAACACCGATGCGTTCCCGGTCTTAATGGTTTAAGGATGCTGAAATAATGCCTCCCATTCATGTATGCGTCGGTGTGTGTGTAAGCGGAAGGCAAAAGGAACGTTCTTGAAATTTAAAGACGAATCGGTCAATCTACGCCATGGCCTTGCATTTCAAAGACAGGACATTTATCTGGGGAAACTGATTATAGTTTTTCCACAGTGCGGTGCTTGAAAGACAATGCTCCTACTTAAAGGGCCATGGAACCCTAACATGGCAAAGTCAACAGTGTTGTCAATGCTTGCACACACTGGCACGCCTAAGTCTGACACACCCACTATTAATTGTACTATTCACCTGTTTCCACTTCCTATGTGTTTTCCACTTCCTGTCGATTTGATCCAATGAAATCCAATGAAACTGGTCAGATGACTAATGATATCCAATGAAATCCGACAGGAAGTGGAAAACACACAGCCTAGGAAACAGGTGAATAACTGCAGGTGCGTTGCTTACATCCACTTTTCTCAAAGTGGGACCCCTGGGGGTCCGCGACGCATAGCCAGGGGGTTCAGGTAATATATTTCTTTTTAATATATATTTTTTTTAAATTATTTTGTGATATGAAATGTGAGCTCACCATAATCACAGTAATCCTTAATCATATTCAAGGGCTTTTGCAGAGAAATGAGACAGACTCCACTCACTTTCAAATTAGAGTACTGCAGAGGGCATGTGTGTTTGTCTGTGTCCAGCTGACACTCGTTGACGCTCGTTAATGTTATAGGCATCAAAGCAATTATGCTTCTGCACTGTCAAATAGGCCAACATCTAATCTAAGATTAGTGGGACTCATTCAAATGACCACCAGTGAGTCCTGGAACTAATTTAATTGAAAACCTAACAAAATCACTGTATTATAGTAGATGTATTAGATATATTTATTAGATATTATATTGATATTATAGCTATTTTATCTTATTAGATATGTGATGTTGTTACCTGACAATGAGTTGACTTTTGGTGAAAAGATACTGCATATATCGGTATCGGTTGACATCGGAATCGGAAATTAAGAGTTGGACAATATCGGAATATCGGATATTGGCAAAAAAGTAAATATCGAACATCCCTAACAATAAATGAATCATTTAAAAATTGAAGCACCTACTAAAAGTCACCTTTAGACTGTCTATTTTTATTAGGACTATAGCAGTGTTCATTTTCTGAAGTCTGAACCATTAAGATCAGTTACTTGAAAAGTGTGCCATCAGGTTTTTCACAAAAGCAATTTGAATAAAATGCCAAAATATTGGCACATGATTCATATTGTAGTAGTAGTGGTTTCTGTATGAAATGGATCTGAATGATTTTGATTGAAGCCTTTTTAATACAAATAGTTCCAATGGCATCTAAATGTACACATGTGGTAAGTATATGCTTATCGGTGTTGCGAGGATGAGGGGATACCTGGAAAAGATTCTCCCCTCCAAGGGGTACCTGGGCCAAAAAAGTTTGAGAACCCCTGGCTTACATCACAGTGTACTTAGGTTAGCATTGCCATGATTTCACCCTTCTGTGGTTTTTAACCTGTACAGGAAAACAAACTACAAAAAGAGCCTAGGGTTTTGTCGTGCCCCTTTAAAACCTAGAAGTGTGAAATACGTATAGGCTGGATTCAAGGTGCCTGTGAGTGATTTTTCACTGATATGTCCTCCATCTCAACCATCATTTCTCCCAGCACTGCTTTTTGCTTTGTTGCTCCACGGTGTCCTAATGTGTGTGTACTCACACACACCCTTCACCGGTAATACACATTCCTCTGTGGTCTAGCAGGAAACTGTTGCCTGGCATGAGAACCTGGCCATTGATGCTATCATAACCGTAAGATAGGTTTGATGTTGTCAGTAATAAATGTGAGGGTCTGGTCTGTCCACTGCACATCATGTGTGTGTGTGTGTGTGTGTGTGTGTGTGTGTGTGTGTGTGTGGGTGGTTGTTGTCATCTCTTGTGATCCTGATATGGCTCTCCTCCGGGTCAGAGGTGGTTGACGGTGGTGGAAAAAAAGTACTAAAATGTTCTACTCAAGTAAAAGTATCAATACTGCGATGTAGAAATACTCCGTTACAAGTAAAAAGTCAGGAATTCTAAATTTGCGTGAGTAAACGTCCAAAAGTATTGGTATCAAAATGTACTTGAAGTACAAAAGTAAAAGTAGTCATTATACAGAATGTCCCATTTCACAAGTTAGTTTTCAAATGTACAAAAAGCTTTTGAAAATAGCAGATCTACAAGTTCACAATGTGTCGTGTTGCGATGCACTGTGACTGAGCATGTAGTCATGCTATTCAAGTCTGCTATTTTCGCCAGATATTCGCCTATTTTGGCAAGTCAAAGAATACGAAGCTAGAGGGTTCATGTGGTTAAAGGGTAAGACCACTTTGGTAGAGGTTTGGGTTGTGTAGTTACCTTGCCATGATGTAACTCCAAAGGTGGGCAAGAAATCAAAAATAATAGGTCCATTGATTAGAAATTGCTAATTCAAAATATGCTCCTCATTGACTTACATTGTACGGTAAAACAGCTCTCAAAATCACTCTTTTAGCACATAAATGAACCAAACATAGCTGATTCAGACTATATTATATAGAACATCACCAAACCCAGTACTGTTTTTTTTTTTTATAAAAATGTCAACTTCCTGTTGATTTTACTATTTGAAGATCTGGATCCGGATCCGCGGGTTTTCTACTTATTAAAAATGGCAAAATCAAGAGGAAGTTGACATTTTTATTAAAAAAAACAAACAGTACTGGGTTTGGTGATGTTCTATATTGTCTGAATCAACTTTGTTTGCGTTCATTTTTGTGCTAAAAGAGTGACTTTGAGAGCAGTTTTACCGTACAATGTAAGTCAATGAGGAGCATAATTTGAATTATCAATTTCTAATCAATGGAGCAATTATGTTTTATTATTTCTTGCCCACCTTTAGAGTTACGTCATGGCAAGGTAACTACACAACCCAAACCTCTACCAAAGTGGTCTTGCCCTTTAATGGGACCAAATAAAAAAGCATAGATGTTCTAAAAAAGCAGATGACAGTTGTACTTTGAACAGTTCCATCCTGTCCATCCTGGTCCAAGTAAGCTCTGGAGGAAAAGCTATTTCCCCCGCAGGCAATCAGGTTATGAGCGAATTTGACACTATAGGCCTGTTTGCCTGTCTGCCTGTGTGGGGCCTGTGTGAGGCGGTTACACACACAGTCCCACATAGCACACACACACACACACACCTCAATATTCATAACATTGCTGTTGGGCAGAAACCTCTTATCTCCGTATTTTGTGTTTTTTCGTAAACGAACTCCCTACTTGATCATAAATCAGCGTCACACAAAAGCATCAAAAGTACTACTTTTGCTGTTTTGGAATTTGAATCCTGAAAAGTAACAGTTTTGGACATTCTAAATACCAGACTTGTACTTGTAACTGAATATTTCTGCATTGTGGTATTGATACCTTTGCTTAACTCCTTGGGTGCCAAAACCGGGAATCTCCGGTTTTACCATAACTGGAGATCTCCGTAAAACTTGTTGTTTTCCTTTTTTTCCACAAGGGGCGGGCTAGCGCAACTTTGGAATCACCCACAGTGGCTCTTAAATGGAAGCGACAGATAGGTCACCGTGCCAAAAAAACTCCCTTCCGTCCGCTCCCATTCGACCAAATCTCCTTAACGTTTTCGATTGCACGATCACTCCGCAATGGCGACTCGCGTGAGAGATGTTATTGTTCCAGGCGTTAGCCAGGACCATCCATCGTCGTGCACGCATCTATTGTTTACATCTGGGTGCTCGTCGTCGATTCTACAGCTCTAAACAGCGCAGCGTAAACGGTGAGATCGCTGGCACTAGATGTACAGTACCCTGTTTTAATAAACCTCTGGCACCTATTAATTGAGTTAAGAAAATATGTGTGTACTTCTTCCACCACTGCACACATGCACGCACACGCACACGCACACACACACACACACACACACACACACACACACACACACACACACACATAAATGGATATGGGTCAAAGTAAACCTCATGCATTACAACAGTTGTAGTCAGCTGCACTAGACCAACCTGGATGGTAGTAAAAAATGTCCTGTGTCACCCTGCATATCCCTGTCCTGGTCTCATCCCACTTCTGACACCGCCATCTCTGACCCCATCAGCTGAGCTTTGGAGTTCATCCCTCAAACTGATTAGTTCTCTGGCAGGATGAAAGCCTCATGCAGCAGCAGGCCCGCCATGGCCGGGTGCCCTCTGCCACCAGGCACTGGGGGTTCTAACGGCGTAGCGGACCAGCTTGGCTCAGCAGGTGGCTGGCACGCTGTCAGGCATGACCGTGAAACCGTCATTTACACATCATCAACACACAACGCGTTCCAAAACATGCTCTTCTCTCTCCCTCAGATAGTAGCATCGTTCATGGTGTGTAAACATACTTAAATATCTTTGCTGTCGGGCAGAAAACTTCTATATTCATATTATATATATTACATAACCATATTTTATCTTTTATATTTTATACTATTCCTGTATGGGGGAATGCCAAGTGTGAGCGAGAAAATAGCAGCCAGGAGAATGAGACTAGCAGGACACTGCCAAAGACATCAAGAACTGCCAGCCAGCAAATTGGTGCTGTGGGAACCAACGCACGGTCATCGGTCACAAGGACGTCCCCACAATGACATACGTGGATGTACTCAAGAATGATGCAGGAGCGCAAAGTAGCCTACCAACGAACTGGCCAGATGTATGGAGAACCCGGGATGACTGGAAGCAACGATGGAGGGCTGGCTCGTCTGAGGACGACCTAGAGAGAGATCTTTTCATGTTGTGTTTTGTTTTTGCATAAATTATGATGCCCGATTTCATACCTTGTCGTATGACAGTACAAGCATATTTATTTTTAACAGGTTTGAAATTGTTTTGGGAAATTTTCGGCTAGAAAAATGACATTCGCTCGGGTGGTAAAATTCTACACGAACACAATTGGCCCGTGTTTGGGGGGGGGGGGGGTTGATATTTGTCACTGCATGTAATCCTACAGGCTGGGGTAGCACCTGTCAGCGAGGAGTGTTGGGCGGGAGGAGTAAGACGAAGGTTCTACGTCCTTCCGGTGGGGGCTCCTCACTGGCAGGTGACAACACAGAAATGTGCGTGGGGAGGAATTAATTGTCAACTAGAAAAAGTGCTCCTCGGAGCACAGGTCTCCGCCAGGTCAGGTACGTTATTCTGGCCTCCTGGTGGCGCTATAATAGGCCAATGTGAAAAGGGTGCCATTTGTTCAAGGGCTTTTCACTGCAATCAGACACTGCATTCATGATTTGAGGCATTTTGTTCCAAAAATGTGTTTTGCTAAATTAGACCTGCTGGTGGCGCTATAACAGGCCAATGTGAAAGGGTGGCATTTCTTCCTCGGCCTAATAGAAATGTGCGTGGGAAATTTCACGGATATCGCGAGCTGCGTTCATGATTTGGGGCATTTTGTTCAAAACGGACCAATCCTGCATACTTTGGAAGCCAATCTTAGGCAATCAGGATGGAATATGGGAAATTGGATAAATCCGTGTTGATCACATGACTATAGAGATGCTGTGTACCGATTTGTGTGCTGTTTGGACAAAATCTGTAGGAGTAGTATCAATAAATATGTTTTGCACATATCGGCCTCCTGGTGGCGCTATAACAGGCCAATCTGAAAAAAATGGGCCAGAGGTTCTGAATTGGCATCCAGGGAGTGTGCGTGCACAGTTTCGCAGCGGCCGGGCCAACGGTGCCAGAGATTAGCTGCTAACAGACGGACAGGACGGACGGACACAAGGGCGGACGGACACACGGACGGACGGACGGACGGACGGACAGAGGGTATAACATACTCTCTCGCCATGCCTTACGGCCTGGCGGAGACAATAACAACTAAATTGGGGAGAAAAAGGGGATACAAAATAATAGTTTACTCTAAATGTATAAAGAGAGAAGAAAAATACTTTAAATGTTTTCTTAGTACAAAAAAAAGAGGGAAAATAAAAGAATAATCACATTCCCAAAATAGGGCCGCCGGGTTGAAAGTGATATGTATTTAGGCTCCTGCTGGATTCAGGGTGTGTTGTGATTCTGGACATTTGAGATCATTAGTAAGCTCACCAAACTTCCGTGTGTGTGTGTGTGCGTGTGTGTGTGTGTGTGTGTGTGTGTGTGTGCGCGCGCGCATGCACATGTGTGTGTTTGTTTACTGCGCTGCCTCGGTGGAAAAGCCACAGGGGTTTGAAATAACAAGCACAAGAGGGATTTCATTCCGCTCGCCATCAAGTCTTCATGTGTCTAGCATTTCGCTGGGGCTGAAATATGTTTTTATCAAGACAACTCTGTCCATTTCCATGCCTGCCCAGCTAAACTTTTTTTTTTATACGACCCCCGTGATTCATCGCCTGTCCATTTCGTAGAACGAACGCCATACAATTAAACAGCATCATTATATGTGTGGGTTCCCACGGGGATATAACTGGGGGGGGTTTGTTTGGTTTGTGCTTAAACACTCCTGTCGAGAGAAACCTGTTTTATCGCTGTTATCAACGGCTGCTGATGCTTCATTGCAAAGACAAACAGCCCTGTTTGTGCATCTTTTTTTTTTTCTTGTTAGTGGTGGTGGGGTGGGGGTGGGGGGGGTAGGGGGGGGGGGCACGTTGACAGGAAATCAATGAGCAGTTTCCCATGAGCGCCCAATTAGCCGGACACTTGTGCCTTGTTGAAACGAGGTGGGATCTCTCCGTCGAGTCGATCAGGTGCAATGCACTAGAAACAGACACCTTGTGTGCTGATAAAATGGTGTGTACACCGATAACCAAGGAGCAGTTAGGGCGCGTTAGCGTACCACATGCACTCTAATGCCAGATATAGCAAGTCCCTGGTTTTGATTTCTAGCCAGCCATACCATTTTGCCAGTGTAACTAAGTATTCACTCAAGTACTGTACTTAAAAGTACCATTTTGGGACACTTTTACTTTAATGGAGTATTTCCAATTTTCAATAGTTTTACTCCGCTACATCTCAGAGGCAAATATTGTACTTTTACTCCACTACAATTATTTGAAAACTTTAGTTACTAGTTACTTTGTAGGTTATTATTGCAAAACATACATTAACCACTTCAGCCCCATATATGCTTTGGCTATTGGCTGAACATAGCCAGTCTACAAGCTCACAACGCTTGTAGATCGGCTAATTTCAAAAGATTTGCATACATCTGAAAACTTGTGAAATGGGACATTTTTGCATAATGAGTTCTTTTACTTTTGCTGATAGAATCTGTCTTGAGAGATTACTATCCACTAGTAAAGGCTCAGAAAAGCCCTCCCACAATAACTAGAACATAAATAGTAAACACACAGTTGACATTATCATCTGCATCACAGAACCCTTTCAGATTGAGGGCACTACATTTGTATATAGCAGGCTTATGCTTATCAATGCTTATCAAGCAGGCTTAAGCATCCTCATATACAGTACGTGTGAAAAGTTATTGCACTAAAAAACAGAAAAGGGTTGAACATCGTAAGCACATTAATTCATTAAGACCGGGAACGCATCCGTGTCATTTTAGATTTATTTGGCTATTCAAAAAAAGCGCTATGAGCTTGTATATCTGCTTGTATATCTGCTTGTATATCTGCTTTTTATGAGCTTGTATATCTGCTTTTTTTAAAATTTTTAATCCTAACAGTTTTCTTGAAAAAAACGTATATTGCTATAATCAGTGGTTCTCAAACCTTTTTCATGTCAAGGACCCCCAAAATTATATGTATTTGGCCGCGGACCCCCATCTCAAAATATTTTGTCCCAGGGACCCCCCAGAAGCAAAGATTTGAGTAAAAAAATGTTCGCTTTAAAATATTATATATATTCAAAGATTTGTACAGATTTAAAAAAAATAGCAGATCTACAAGCTTGTAGTGGTGCCGCGGCGCGCTACAAGCTTGTATATCTGCTATTTTTGAATAGCCAAAGTGTGGATTAAGCAGCAAAAACCTTGTGTACGTTTTTTCCATTGAGCTTGCACTATACTATACTGTATATATAGCACAGGGTCAAGAAACAAGTGCTGAATATGGATTTTTCTCAACTTGAGTGCCAACGCCAGAAGTCTGTTTTCTCAAAAGGTCTCCGACTCAATTGGTCACTCACAGGGAAGAAAAAAAAAAGAAAAAAAAAGGATAAAAAAAAACCTTCAATGAGAAAGAGAGAGAAAATATGGGAGAAATGTCCAACCCTGTTCTATATAACCTGCTAAGAGTGACACTTGGCGAATTTCCGCCGTGGACAAGGTGGCAGTACAAACGCAGATAGACGCCGGGGGGAATAAAAGGGCCTGCTCACGACAAACTTTCTGGAAATGTCAGCCTTTCATGCTGTTGAGAAGACCTATTTCATATCTATTACAGCAGGCATTCTTGCGGCCCCGATATTTCAGATTTCAGTCCTTCCCTGCACTGCAAATCCTCTGCCAATCTTCCGCCCTTAACCCATTGAAGACCGGCGAACGCATCTGTGTCATTTTAATATCTTGGGCTATTCAAAAATAGCACATCTACAAGCTCATTGCGTGGCACTACAAGCTTGTAGATCTGCTATTTTTTTTTTTTTATCGTGGAAAATGTGTGCAAATCTTTTAATATGTATACTTTAAAGCGAGCATTTTTCACTCAAATCTTTTCTCCTGGGGATTCTACAAATGTCTTCTAAAACCTTACAGTTTAAAAACAAACTCTATGTTGTAATCAGTGTCTCTCAAACTTTTTCATGTCAAGGACCCCCAAAATGATATGTATTTGGTTGCGAACCCCCATCTCAAAATATGTTGTTCCAGGGACCCCTAGAATCAAAGATTTGAGTTAAAAAAAATCGCTTTTAAAAATCTATATATTCAAAGATTTGCACAAACTTTCAAGATTTTTCAAAAATTAGCAGATCTACAAGCTCGTAGCGCGGCACTCGGTGCAGCGCTATGAGCTTGTAGATCTGCTATTTTTGAATAGCCCCAAAAAAATCTAAAAATGACACAGATGCTTTACCGGTCTAAATGGGTTAAGAATCTCTGCCAGGCACCCCGACGCATTATTCCCCCCCCAACCTTCTCTCTCCCCCATTTGATGTGACAGAACAAACCGCGACCTATTAGGATTAAGGCTTTGAATAGATCTTTGAAGCCGCTCAAGGTTTCTTTAAACTGGGGGACTGACAATATGAGCTATGTGTGGCGGGCGGGCAGATGCTGAATGGAGTGATTGCTACAGTGCCACACACACACACACACACACACACACACACACACACACACACACACACACACACACACACACACACACACACACACACACACACACACACACACACACACACACACACACACAGCTACTCAATCGTACACACATGCAAGCATGTACTCACAAACACTCATGCACGTGCGTACGTGCATACAAAGCACACACGCACGCACGCACGCACGCACGCACGCGCACCCCCACGCACACACACACACGGCTACTCAATCGTACACATGTACTCACAAACACTCATGCACGTGCGTACGTGCATACAAAGCACACACGCACGCACGCACGCACACACCCACGCACGCACGCACACACGCACGCACGCACGCACGCACGCACGCACGCACGCACGCACACACACACGCACTCTTCCAATCCCTCGTCCAAGGCATTGCAGTTGTCTTCTTAAAATAAATGCATTGTCCTCCTCACTATATAAAATGTGAGTATTTTGGTTCAGTTGTGTGTATTTCGTTTCTCCATAGTGCTTGTTTGCTGCATCTGAACTGTCGCCCCGGATGAAAGAGAACGAAACAAAAAACCTTTTTTTTTTTTCCTCTAATGATTTTTTCCCTGTGTTCGTTGGGGACACACAGTCGTGACAGAAAGCATCGTCAGGCTGCTGGAAATGTGAAGGACGGGAGCGGAGTGGAGAGGAGGGGGGGGGACCACCGGTAAACACAGGAGGAGGCTATGGGTGGCTTGCATTGACTGACTGACTGCTGAGACATCTAAATGAAAGAGGGGAAGTCACAACCCACTTGTGCGTGCCATAACGATGTCTGTATGAGTGCCGGTGAATGAGCGTTTTTTTTGTGTGTCGTCTTTAACCCTTTAAGACCGGGAACGCATCTGTGTCATTTTAAGATTTCTTTGGCTCTATGAAAATAGCAGATATACAAGGTCATAGCGCGGCACCGAGTGCCGCGCTACGAGCTTGTAGATCTTCTATTTTTGTTTTAATCGTGAAAATGTGTGCAAATCTTTAGTTGGAATATATATATACTTTTTTAAAGCTAAAGTTTTTAACTCAAATCTTTGCTTCCGGGGATTTTACAAATGTCTTCTAAATCCTAACAGTTTTTTCTTTCCTAAAGTTTTTTTTTATTTTTATGTTTTACTTATGTTGCTATATTTTCAATGGTTTTCAAACTTTTTTCATGTCAAGGACCCCCAAAATATGTATTTGTCCACGGACCCCCTCCCATCTAAAACATATTTTGTTCCTGGGGGACCCCCAGAAGCAAAGATTTGAGTTAAAAAGGATTTGCACACATTTTCAAGATTTTTCAAAAAAAATAGCAGATCTACAAGCTCATAGCGCGGCACTCGGTGCCGCGCTATGTGCTTGTATATCTGCTATTTCTTTTCCTGGCCTTAAAGGGTTAAAACATAATGGGCCGTGCTGAGAGGAGCCTGGAGGGGTTTGTCTGGAGAGAAAATTAAAAGAGTTCAAGGTGTCTCACTTTTCACAGCGAGCAAACGCTTCTTTAAGCCACTCAATCCGGGAAACGCATCTGTGTCATTTTAAAATTTCTTTGCGC
Organism: Gymnoscopelus microlampas; assembly: GCF_963454915.1. Taxonomy (NCBI): domain Eukaryota; kingdom Metazoa; phylum Chordata; class Actinopteri; order Myctophiformes; family Myctophidae; genus Gymnoscopelus; species Gymnoscopelus microlampas. The sequence continues at coordinate 38,014,744 of NC_139957.1, forward strand.
TATTCAAAAATAGCAGATCTATAAGAACATTTGTGCAAATCTTTGAATATATATATTTTTTAAAGTGAACATTTGTAACTCAAATCTTTGCTTCTGGGGGGTCCCTGGAACAACATATTTTCATGGGGATCGGCGGCCAAAAACATATCATTTTGGGGGGTCCTTGACAAGAAAAAGTTTGAGCACCACTGATATAGAAACAATAGTTTTTCAGAAAAATGAAGACATTTTGTTGAGACATCGACAGTTACATGTGTTCGCTTAAAAAATATATATATTCAAAGATTTGCACACATTTTCACGATTTTTCGAAAATAGCAGATATACAAGCTCATAGCGCGGCACTCGGTGCCGCGCTATGAGCTTGTAGATCTGCTATTTTTGAATAGCCCAAAATAATCTAAAAATGACACAGGTGCGTTCCCGGGTCTTAATGGATTAAAGGCAGAGAAGACTTTTCCTTTTATCGTTTTATATATTTTTTTCTCTCCACCATTTTGATTGTGGGGGGGGGGGTGCCTAGGCCTCCACATTGACAGTAACATCTGATAATATTGAAATGCCACAGTGTGGCGCAACGACGAGGAGAGCGAACGAAGTCGACACGACAGGCTGAATGCCCCGTCTGTATGTTTCACTTCACACAGCGGAGTGCAAACACCGTGCGCTATGCTACGCTACGCCACAATCAGAAAAAAAAGTATTCTGCATTTCTTTTTTATCTAATCAATCCCTTATCGTGGTGCCGTCTCGTCCTCCCTGAGGTAGTAGAGCCCGGGTAATGCGGGGGGATGAGGCGATATTGAATATTCAACACACCGGGGCGACGATTTCCTGAAGAGATTGATCATCATAGTACATTTCACAGGTTTGATCCCATTTAGATATTCACGGTGTGTATTTGCAAGGGTCTTCCGGGGTTAACCCATTAAGACCTGAGGAGGCCGATTCTATACAAAATGCCTTCTATAAATCAGTAGTTCTCAAACTTGTTCGTATAGCCAAGGACCCACCAAAATGATATGTATTTGGCCGCGGAAACCCCTCCATCTTTTGTGCCAGGGACCCCCAGAAGAGAAGATTTGTGTTAAAAAAAAAACTAAAAATTATTCAACATTTTTCAAACACTGCAAGATTTTCCTGCTATTTTTTGGAACATTTAATGTTCAAAAATAGCAGACGTACAAGCTCGCAGCGCGGCACGAAAATCTGCTATTTTTTAAACAACCACTGTTCTAAACCAGGGCTTTTCAACCAGTGGTCCGGGGACCACCAGTGGTCCTTGAGGGGATTCCAGGGGGTCCAGCCAAATTAATAGTTAGGAACCAAATTGACCCTTATATGTGTCTGTAACTCTGAGAGTGTACAAATGGAACCAAATGGACCCTAACGGGGTCCAACGGGGTACAAATGGAACCAAATGGACCCTAACGGGTCCATTTGGTTCCATTTGTACACTCTCAGAGTTAAATGAACACTAATGACGATGATACAGTGTAGATTAAGACCCCCAATATGTCTAAATGATGGAGTCCCTGGCATATCTTTTCAAATGGGGGTCCGTGGGCTAATATGTGTCAATTTGGGGGTCCTTGACGCGGAAAAGGTTGAAAACCACTGTTCTAAACCACTGTTCTTTAAACCCTACGAGTTTTCTGAAACACGTATGTTGCTATATATATATATACTGTATATATCAGCTAAAATCTAAAATGAAACACAGACGCTTTCCCGGTATTAATGCGTTAAACAGGTCTGGGTGTGAGATGTCAGTAAGGAAGACACTGGCTGCTGCAGATAGCTGCTCTTTGGAGACACAAAGCCAGGGAGCATGCTGGGTAAAGACTCCTCCTCCTCCTCCTCCTCCTCCGCACATAGACAGAGACAGAGAGAGAGACGAGGTCTCGGGGAAGAAGCTGCCATACGATATATAGAGCACATATTGATCTGCCCATTGCATCTTATCTCTGTGACTCTAGATTAAAAATGCTCAACACTCTCTTTCTCTCTCTCTGTCTATGTCTCTCTCTCACTCTCTCTGCTGTGCTGAAGGCCTTTCTATATTCCTGAGTGGAGTAGTATAGCTCTAATCTCCCCATGAAGTAGCTGGAGCCTATCATTGGCACACACACACACACGCACACACACACACACAAACACGCACACGCACACGCACACGTACACGCGCGCACGCACACACACACACGCACACACACACACGCGCGCACACGCACACGCACACGCACACACACACACACACACACACACACACACACACACACACACGCACACGTACACGCACGCGCACACGCGCACACACACAGCAGAAAAAAGGAGTGCTTGGAAATTAACTGGCTTAAAATGCCTCCCATCTAAAGAATAACTTCAATCATAATCGGGTTTGATCCTCTTCTATAACGCCGCCGCCCGCTACTCTTCTTTCATGAGATGTTTCACTCTGTGCAGATTGCCAGGGATGTGTTTCCTCCTTTCCTCCAGGGGGCGCTGCTGTTAACACTCCGTTGTTATGCTGTATACATGTTCCCCCTTGTTGTGGGAAATGCCTAGCCTCACGTTTTAAAGCTACACAAATGCGTACGTTTTATGTACGTTGTCTCCCTCTCCTGGTGGGGAGAGGCAATTGCGACGATGTTCGAACTACAATCAAGATGGCGGTGCATCTATAGCGTCTGATCCGGTGTGGCCGCCGTCTGATTCAAATAACTTTATTGACACTGTCAACCAGTTGGTGTCCTATACTACCAGACACCAGGGTCTAAATAAAAACATTTAAATAGCATTTTATTCATTAAAATCCTAAAAAGTTGCTTTAATACTATGTATGTCTCGTCCAAGCAAGCAGGGACGCCCTGTCAGGATGAGCTAGGCTCCAGGGGCACATGTGACTTTAGGCCTTTTCTGTCTCCGCCTCTGGTGGAGAGTATGTTTTCTTCTCCGTCCTTCCGTGTGTCCGCCAAGCTAACATTGGTCAAGCTTCACGTGACACGTGACAATATGTTGAAAGGGTGTGCTTTGATTGGCTAGCGAGACGCATGACGAAATAGAAACCTATAAATAGGTGTGTCACTTAAAAAAATCATTAAAGGAGCTACACCATGAATTTAAAAAATAATAATAATATTTGATATCATATTGTTTATGTCCCTCAAACGTTTTTCAAAAGGTTTGAGCCTAAATCAAGCCTCAGATATACTCATTCCAACTAACTTCTCTCTGGCTTATAAAGCACTTTCACCTGCAATACCACATTGTCCTGTTTGGCACGGGGCGCTATTGAGCCAGTTTGTATTCATGTCATGTCCTGGTTCTGTGTGGAAAAAGTAAAAAAAAAAAATAAGAAAAAAATTGAAAAAAATTAAAAAAGATTTTTTTTTTTTTTTTTTTTTTGGTTTTTTTCTTTTTGGTTTGAACTGAAAAACGGGAGGAATTGTTCCCAGACGTGACGTAGGGTGGGGGAACAAATCTGACGGACTGTTTTCAGACCAATTTACATGAAAACCACAGATAGCCTATTAGTGGGGCGGCGTGGCACGATATATCAGCCTAATCGTTCCCTTTTGTGATTAAAGCGCCAAATTTGGCAGAAGTGTTGATTGATATATTGGGAACAAAACTGGATATTGGGCCATCACGAATTCTCACGCTGGTGGGCGTGGCAGCCATTTTTCAAAATGGCCACCAGCGGTTGATCAAATCTTTCTAGTTTTTGTCCTACTAGGCCGAAATGTTGCTCAAGGATGTGAGTATGAAGGTGTGTGGGTGTGTTCATGTTAATTGCCTAAAAGGGGGCGTTGCAATGGGTGTGGCCTAGATAACAGCAACATTTGGGAGAATTGTTCAAATGGTGATACAAGCGGGACATTTGGTACAAATCATCTTTGGAGATCACGCTTCGATTTAGGAAACCAGGCCACTCATAAATCAAAGATGGCAGCCATTTGTTTTCAAGATGGCCACCAAAAGACTGTATTTTAATTTCTGCATATCTTTACCTATTATTTGAGGTCAATTACCAAATCACCTATTAGCACGACAGGAGTTACCATTTACAGTGACGGTGCCAGCGTATGAGTAGCACATAGACTGTAAAAATGTATGGACAAAGTGAGGCCATTGGTTTCTACAGACCGTAAATGAAGCCGATTTTATAACGCATATCATGGTGATTGAAAGAAGACTTGAAACTAGTGACAAAAACCCACCCACTTGAATGGAGAAAAAATCTTTCTGACATCAGCAGGGGTAAAACAGCGAACCTACTGGCCATTCATATGAACTTTTACTTCCTATTTAGACTCTATTTCAAAGCAGGAAGCTGGGCCCTTGGAGCCTGCAGTACTCAAGCATGGCTTGAGTATGGCTTGATTACTAGGAGCTGGTGTTAGGTGTGAAGATGAAGAAGAAGAACAATGCTGTGTGGAGCTCAGGGAGGAGATAAGAAAGGCAGCCAGAGAGAAAGTAGGGAGGAGTACAAAGAGATGAGGGGTAAGGCAGAGAGAAAGGTGGTGAGGGTTAAGGAAAAGAGTATGAGTAGTTGTATGAAAGGTTGGACACCAAAGAGGGAGGACCTGCACATTTTTGGCTAGACAGAGGCACTGAGATAGCCTGGTAAACCCTCCCTCCGGAAATCTCATTTCCATTTGATTTCAGGAAGGAGTCTGGCTTGAACCGCCTTTCTCCAATAATCGCTCTGTTCGCCGAACCGACGAGCCTATCAGCGTCGTCGCACATCGTTCTGTGATTGACAGCGACAGTTGGCCAATCAGGTGGCGAGTTCGAGTGAGCCCGAATGAAGCCGAGTGCAGCCTGAGAGCCGCCGACAAAAGACGAACGGCAGCCATTGTTGTTGTCCGAGTGCCGTCACTTCTTAGTTTCGTTCTTAAAACGGTCTCAAACTTCTTTTTTGAGGCACGGAATTTACTATTAACATATCGTTTGGATAGAATATAGTTGTTTAACTTCATATATGTGGTCAATTAATCATGACAGAGCCTATTTAAAAATATAAATTTAGAGAACCGGCAGGGGCGGGGAGTGACACGCATGTATCCCAATAAGGCAACCTATTTTCGGCATGGCCGTCCCAAAAGTCCCGTTGCGTCACATAGTCTGGAGCTCGTCAAAATGAACTGCTGATTGGCTGAAGGGGAAAAACGATCATTGGTTGAAGGGGTTGTCAGTCAACGGTATTACTCCCGCCCAACTCCAGCCCACAGCGATTATTGCAGAAAGGCGGTTCAGGCCAGACTCCTTCCTGAAATCAAATGGAAATGAGATTTCCGGAGGGAGGGTTTACCAGGCTAGCACTGAGATGGGAAGGATGAGCAACAGGTTAAGGTGATAAAGGATGGATGGAAATGTTCTAGCAACCAAAGACAGTGTGTTGAGAAGACGGAAGGATCACTTTGAGGAAACAGATGGAGGAAAGTGTCAGGAGTTTTATTTCAACAGGAGTATACCAGTGAGAGGGAAGATGTATAAGACGGGAGGGGTACCAGCCATGATGCTGTACGGCTTGGAAACGGTGGCACTGAAGAAAAGACAGGAGGTGGAGGTGGCAGAATTGAGGATGCTACGATTCTCATTAGGAGTGACTTACAAATAAATGGTAACTCCTGTTTGAAAATGTTCAAAAACATACTATGGGAGTGCTATTTGGTGATCTGGTGATTGACTTAAAATGATTATAGGCAAAGATATGCAAAAATGCAAAAACTAATTTTCGCGGCCATCTTGAAAAAAGGCTGCCATCTTTGATTTAAGAGTGGCCTGGTTTCCTAAATCGAAGCGTGATCTCCAAAGATGATTTGTACCAAATTTCCCGCTTGTATCACCATTTGAACAATTCTCCCAAAATATTGCTGTTATCTAGGCCACTCCCATTGCAATGCCCCCTTTTAGACAATTAGCATGAACACACCCACACACCTTCATACTCACATACTTGAGCAACATTTCGGCCTAGTAGGACAAAAATTAGGAAGATTTGATCAACCGCTGGTGGCCATTTTGAAAAATGGCTGCCACGCCCACCAGGGTGAGAATTTGCGATGGCCCAATATCCAGATTTGTTCCCAATATATCAATCAACACCTCTACCAAATTTGGCGCTTTAATCACAAAAGGGAACGATTGTCGTGCTACGCCGCCCCACTATATGAAAGCCTGCATGCTCGAAGTCGGGTATTTGTTGGAACAGAAGAGAGGTGGGGGAGACCAAAAACACACAAAAATGAAGAAAAAGTTAAAATTCATGGTGTAGACCCTTTAATATTTTTCGAAGTGAGCTTCCATCAGCCAAGCTAACATTGGTCAAGTGACACGTGACAATATGTAATATAAATAGGTAAGACAAGATTAATCAGGAACAGTACTGGCGGAGACCTGTGCTCCGAGGAGCACATTTTCTAGTTTCCCTCTCTTTTCTTTCTTTCTTTGTTTCTTTTTTTGAAGTGTTTTTGGATTAAGGCGGATATGGACCCAGACATCCCCCCCCACCCCACCCCAACATACACACACTCCATTTTCCTGCTCAGCCATTGGTCCAGTCACAGACACAGGGCATTGAGGAGAGGGTTATTCGCACCTGTTCGGGGTGGCAGAGCCCCGAGGAGAGCGGTGTGGGTCCAGGGTGACGATGGATGCTTTGTGGTGGATGGATGGATGGATGGATGGATGGATGGATGGATGGATGGATGGATGGATGGGAGTCAAAACAAATGCTGTCAGCCCTGGGTCTCATTCATCTTTGATGTTCATTGATGAGGAAACCGGTGGGGCCTCAACAAGGACATTGTTTCTTCTAAGTGGAGACCATTGATCGGCCAGAAAGCCACGTTTTTGTTTTTAGCCCTTTAGACGGGAGGAGCTCATTTTAAAGGGCTTAATGGTGCATTTAATCGCCCCCACCCCCCCAAAAAAAAAGAAAACACTGCAGCGCTCCTGGCTCTGTCCTCTGGGGCTCACGGTCTGTCTTCTACACTGTTCCTAAATGGCCCATAAACAATGTTAAAATGGTAATCATGTGTGAATGGCCGGCACCGGTGGGCAGGGACGTTATCGTTATAAGTCCCGGACACACTTCCCAACCCCTAACCCCCCCCTCCCCCCCCCACACACACACACACACACACACACACACACACCACCACCACCACCACCACCACCCCCCCGCTGTGAGGAGAACGGACATGCTCAGAGGGGAAAAGACATTTGACTGCCATCTTCCTGTCTTGCTCTGCCAGCAGCACCCATTCATTCATTCTGTATACCTCCTCTCCTCCACTCCCTTTGTCATAAAACCCTGGATAGTCTCTGCAGAGCGGCGTTTCTCATGCCATTGTTCGGCTAATCATATCCTCTCCAATAATTTCAGGATGTGACAAGATAAGATAGCGAATATTAATGCCATATCGTCTCATCTCAAATGATGAAGAAGTAGCGGAGAAGGGTGCCAGGCGGGGCGGGGTGCGGGGGGGGGGGGATGGGAAATCAATTTGTAGCGCTTTTCCATTTGCGTATATTGGCTTGAAAAGAAAACAGCAATTTGCTCTACGTTATCTACCTGAAATCCTATTAGATTCAGGTTAATTTAGTGGCAACAGTTTCAAAACCTCTTCATATCTCGGCCCCCCATCTGCTGATGCCTTTGAGTGCTCTCTGTTTGTAGGCTGTAACTGTTCCAAATGAATTATGTCAGATAACAGCTACCTGACTGATACCGAAAATCTGCAATATCACTTGCAGAATGCAAACATAATATGAGAGTAGACTAGTTCAAACTAAAAATAATATACCCTTGAAAAAACACAACGCAAGAGAGAGGCTCTGCTGGAATTGAATCCCACTTTCCAGATTGACAAAATGCCCAGACATTTAACTGCCACAGGACTTGACCATTAAGTGGAATTTAAACAACATCACCCTGACCATGATTATTAATATTATTAAATGTAGGGTAGGTATTCACACACCTCTTACATTATAGCCTAGCCCATTGGTTCTCAAAGTGGGGTCCGGGGACCCCCAGGGGTACTTGAGGGGGTTCCAGGGGTCCCCAGCCAAATTAATATTTAGGAACCAAATTGATCCTTATGTGCCTGTAACTCTGAGAGTGTACAAATGGAACCAAATCCATTTGTACACTCTCAGAGTTAAATGAACATTGATTTTACAATATGAATTGGGGCCCCAGAGATAGAAATGCCATAAAATAGGGGTCCGTAGCCTTATGCATGCCAAACTGGGGGTCCTTCAATTAAAATGGTTGAGAATTGACTGCTAGAGCTGTAAAAATCATCTCTTATAGGGGGGTCCGTGGCATATCTTTTCAAATGGGGGTCCGCGGGCTAATAATAAGTGTCAATTTGGGGGTCCTTGACATGAAAAAGTTTGAGAACCACTGGCCTAGCCCACACCTCATCCATTGCAACAATAAAAAGCTTTTTGAAAATAGCAGATCTACAAGCTCACAATGCGTCGCACCGCGACACATTGTGAGCTTGTAGATCTGCTATTTTCAAAATGGCCAAAAATGTATATAGGGCTGAAGTGGGTAATGTATGTTTTATAATAACAATCTAAATCTACAAAGTAACTAGTAGTGGAGTAAAAAGTACAATATTTGCCTCTGAGATGTAGTGGAGTAGAAGTATAAGTACTGAAAATTGGGAAATACTCCAGTAAAGTAAAAAATACCTCAAAATTGTACAGTACTTAGTAAATGTACTTAGTTACTTTACACCGCTGACAGTGTCCTGTACGATACGCTAATACCCGCTACAGGATATTCACAACAATCTTACTGGTGACCATGACGATGATGATGATGAGGTCACCAGGCGTTGTCACCATAAAATGGCTTTACAAGCCTTTCTTGCAGTGTTGCCAGATTCTGTGAGAGAAACAAGCAACCAGGTCTAGGAAAACCAGCCCAAAAGAAGTGGCCACATGAGCACTTTAACATATAAATCAGCTATTTGAAAATAGCAGATCTACAAGCTCACAACGCGTCGCGGCGCGACGCGTTGTGAGCTTGTAGATCGGCTATTTTCAAATAAAATCTCACGGGGAAATTATAATAAGCAGATCTGGCAACCCTGGCTGAAGGATGCTTATACGAGCATGGAGGTGATGCACATGCTCATAATAATTTACCACCATATATAGATCCTTAAAATGCATGAATATGAATGTGTCTCGTCTCAAGGGCCGGCCCCCGTATTGTTCTGACAAAATCAAGGACTCTTATAAGCTTGTTTTGCCGAACAGAGAGGAGCCTCGAGAACGCCAACGCTATATACGTCTCGTCTTTAACCCATTCAGACCGGGAACACACCTGTGTCATTTTTTTTATTTCTTTGGCTATTCAAAAAATAGCAGATCTACAAGCTCATATGCCACGCTATGAGCTTGTAGATCTGTTATTTTCTACAAATATCTTCTAAATCCTAACAGTTTAAAAAAAAAAAACGTATGTTTCTATATCAGTGGTTCTCAAACTTTTTCATGTCAAGGACCCCCAAAATGATATGTATTTGGCCACGGACCCCCATCTCAAAATATTTTGTTCCAGGGACCCCCAGAGGCAAAGATTTGAGTTAAAAATGTTAGCTTTAAAAAATCATATATTCAGAGATAACACACATTTTTTACGATTTTTCAAAAATATCAGATCTACAAGCTCATAGCGCGGCATCAGTGCCGCGCTATACGAGCTTGTATATCTGCTATTTTTTTGAATAGCCAAAGAAATCTTAAAATGACACAGATGCGTCCCTGGTCTCAATGAGTTAATAAAGGCCCCATCACAGCACTGCAAGAAGCAAGAAGAAGTTCTGTTTGCTATAGCAATATGCTGATATAGAAGATACAGGCGTTGTTTATGTGACCGTATTATTGCATGGCTGATTCCAATTGTGCCAGTATAAGCATGAAGAGATATGCAAGTGCATTCAAATAGCTCTTTATAGAGGAGGGCGGATGGTGGAAAAGGAAGTTAGAATTTTTCACTCCTCATTTGCGGTTCAATTGCCTTGTCTGTATTGCCCGTAGTTTAAAAAAAAAAGAAAATAGATGACTTCGTCAGTCACTCAAGTATGCATACACTGCTCGGTCCATTTGCCAATTTTATTTCTCTTATGAAAAATACATTGTTAGGGTAGGATTTGCTGGAGGGATGGGGGTGGATTCACGCCTCTGCTTTTGATATACCCTCCCTCTGGGTCATTCATTTTTTTTACATGCATTTTACATGCATATCCTATTGGGAAATGAAGGCTGTCTGATATGTTTGATAATATCACAATTTAACAATGTCATTTAAACAAAAAAGTATGTTAACCACATTATCCCTGGCATCCCTATTTAGTCAAAATGTGTCAATATATATATATTTTTAAACAGCAAAAATAGCGTATCGCGATGCAATGCGTTATGGGCTTGTAGATCGACTATGTGTGGCTATTTGTCATAGAAGTAGGCTACATCATAGTGCTTAGGAGGTTACGAAAATTCCACCACCCTCAGTTTCTTTTTTACAACTCGAACCCTGGACATTGTTATGATGTCTCAAAAGTAGTTTTAATTAAAGGGATAGTTCACCCCCAAAATATTTTTTTTTTCTATCGATTAGTCACCCCATGGAGACTTGAATTCATAGATATATTTTAGTTTTAGTCGCATTCCTAAGCCAATAATTTGATGACCGGCAGGGGTTCCGGTAGGAGACACAAAGAGTCTCCTTTGTGTCTCCTACCGGAACTGCTGGTCATCAAATTATTGGCTTAGGAATGCGACAAAAACAAGTCTCCATGGGGTGTCTAATCGATAGGATATTTTGTTTTTTTGGGGTGAACTATCCCTTTAAAGGTAATATTTCATATACGTTATGATACATATCTCAATGTATAGTTTCAAAAACCTCTCTACTGTCACCAAGAGATGCACACATATATATATATATATATATATATATATATATATATATATATATATATACTGCACATCTGTTGTTACCGACTCGTCATACTTTTACAAATAATGTACATTTATTTCTGTGTACCCATACATTTTTCTAGCAGGTGCAGAGAGCTGGCAGCTCCACAGAAGTGGCGGCAATTAGTGCATAAGCTAGCGTGTCATTGTTAATCATACAGTATATGACAGAGAAACTATTTTTTTCTCTCTCTTTAAATTAAATGATAGATTTTCCACACATGCAGCCTGTCCACCTCATTCTTGCAGTCTCATATACTGTAAGTTGACACTTGATCTAAAAGCGTGTATTTCTATTAACCCCAGCATCCGCAGAAAATAGCAGATTGACAAGCTTGTCGATCGGCTATTTTCAGCGTAAGCTTTCCCCAACAACAACAGAAAACAGAAAATACACTAGTATAGAGCCCTGAGGGACTCCGCTAAACCATATGGGGTTTAAGTGGTTGCGCATAGCGTTGATGCACTGTTGATGCAGAAACAAGCAACCAGGGGCAATGAAAAAACAACCCCAAAAGAAGCGACCAATTTGACCACTTCCGTGTATAGTACTGTAGTGTATTAATAGTACTGTATCATCTGCATAGAGTTGGATACTACATTCCGAACAGATTGAGGGCAGGTCATTCATGAAGATAGAAAATAGCAGTGGACCAAGCGAGGAGACTTGAGGCATCCGTATTGTGGGGAAAACTTTGACAGAAAATAGCATTTCGACAAGCGCTGCGACGCGTTGTGAGCTTGTCGATCTGCTATTTTCTACGAAAGCTTTCCACACAATAACAGTGAGTGTCTGCTATTTTTTATCACCATTGGGCGATGAAGTACAAAATAACGCGATTAATTGATTGAATACATTTTATATAGTAAAAAAAACGCTCTTCTCGATTAAGTAAGTAATTGATAGAACAATCACTAAGAAGATAATCGATCGTTGCAGTACTAGACTGACCCAATAATACTACGAAGATGTGTTCTCTATAGCTTGTTATATAGGTTTTTGACTGACAGCTAGGCCTAGGTCCAGAGGCTGGTATATATATACTATATATATATATATATATATATATATATAGGGGGGCTGATGGTGTCTGGGAGAGAGACATGCGTATATGAAGCTATTATCCCCAACTTATCCCTGGGAATAAGTCCAGGGCAGCCAGTGGGCGCAGCGGGGAGCTAATAGACTGGGCCGGTAGGGAAGACCCCCGGGGCCCGGCTGCATTGTGTCAAGGCCTTGTCTACTTCACACACATTAAGGATCACATGCCACAATTTCACACTACAGCATGGGGGGGGGGGGGGGGGGGGGGACCACCACTCTCTCTCTCTCTAACTCAGGCCCCCCTGATTGGCCCTGGTTGATGGATGGTGTTGACAGTTACAAGCCGAGTAGCAAGTGTAGCAACACGGAGGTCAAGGTTGAGGCTGCCAGTGTGGTCTCATGGGGGAACAATGAGGAGGGTCTCCATGGTTAGGGAGAAGCTCTGTTAGCGTCTACGCTAGCTATGCTGAGGCCCTCCCTGACACACAAAGACAACAAAGGGGAGCTGCAGTCATTTGAAACTGCGATGTTGTTCAAATAAGCAAACGTTGAACTGAAGGTTGGGGTGTATGTTGTTAACTGGCTGCTGCTGGAAAACACAAGAATGATCATCTCTGGAGCCAGTTTCACCACCTCACACTAAATTCAAATTTAGCCTAGTTATAGCTTAATCCAGTCAATCTGGGGACGCATCTCTGTAATTTTAGATTTCTTTGGCTATTCAAAAATAGCAGATATACAAGCTCATAGTGCGGCACTGAGTGCCGCGCTATGAGCTTGTACATCTGCTATTTTTTGAAAAATCGTGAAAATGTGTGAAAATCTTTAAATACATTTAAAAAAAGATATATATATTTAAAGATTTGCACACATTTTCGCATAAAAAAAAAAAATAGCAGATATACAAGCTCATAGCGCGGCACTCGGTGCCGCACTATGAGCTTGTATATCTGCTATTTTTGAATAGCCAAAGAAATCAAAAAATGACACAGATACTTTCCCGGTTAGATGGCTTTTTTAAAAGCCATTTAAGCTATAACTAGGCTAAGTTTGAACTTAGTGTGAGGTGGTGCAACTGGCCCCATGGGTAGTGCAGTCGTCACATTGAGGGTTGGATTTGGTTTGGTTTTGATATCCCCTCCTCCCACACCTCTGGTCATTATAGTTTTTTATGGCCGGTGGGGATATGTTTTATCCAGGCTTTCTGGTCAGATTGGGTTAAATATATTGTTGCTGTCGGGCAGAACACTCTTATCTCCATATTTTTACTTTTTGTGTTTTTTTCCTAAATTAACGCACTACTTGATCATACTACAGCGTCACACAAAAGCATCAAAAGTAGCAGATCTGAGCTTGTAGATCTGCTACTTTTGCTATTTTTTTTATTTGAATCCTGAAACATAACAGTTTTGGAGGTTTCCACCCGACAGAGACGATATTATATGCATTTACTTTTGGGAAATGTAGCCTCTTGATGTGTTATGTATATGTTTGATAATGCCACAATAATAATGCAATTTAAAATGTTAACCACATTAACCCTGACATCCTTATTTTGGTCAAGAAATGTGTCTTTTTTTTAATGATCTAAAAATAGCAAAATTGCACATCTACGTTACAAGCTCACACAACGCATCACGATGCAACGCTGTATTCGCCCGTTTGTCATACAAAGAAAGTATATGGGCTTAAGTCAGAGGTCTTCAACAGGGGGTCCGGGACCCCCTAGGGGGGTTACTACAGGGGGTCTGCCAAATCTTTGTGTGATTTTTACGTTAACCACTTCACCAAAGCATCCCTATTCTGAGGAGAACTTTGGCCAAAAATAGCAGATCTGCGCTGCGAGGCGTTGTGCGCTTGTAGATCTGCTATTTTCGGCAAAGTGGTTTGGTGTAGGGGAAAAAAAGAGCAGACTAAGTACAGAGTGAAAAGTCAGGTTTACTAAGTATTGTTTAAGTGCATGGTTAAATGTCTGGAAATACACATTAACATGAATCCAACATGATAGTGCTGTGAAACAAGTCTATGCAGCTGCCGATGAAATCTATGAAAAAAACATTTATATTTTACACAATATATAATGGGGGTCCCTGCTTTATCTTGCTCTCAGCTAAGGGGTCCTTGGCCTGAAAACGTTGAAGACCCCTGGCTTAAGTGGTTAAGAAAATGCCCCCTCCTCCCCCAGTGTAATTTTTTGGTCACATTATTGAGGAGACAGAAGAGTAAAGAATTAAAAAAGTAAAAACTGCTTTGAATTTGGGGATTCGTGTGAAGAAAAGCACAAAAGCTTCTCACATTTCAAAACTAACAGGCTGTTGTCTTTTCTTCTGAGGAAAGACAGGGGGAAAAAAACACTGTTGTCTCCGATGGCAGTGTCCTGAACCAGTGAATTGTATTTTTTTCCCCTCCAATATCCCACTTCAGGTTGAAGACATTCTGCTGTCATCTCCGTTCAGTACTTCAGTGTAATTTTTTTTCTTTCTCCTCCTCCTCCTCTCTCTCTTCCCTCCATTTCTTCCCCGGCGATGGCAGTATGTGGCAGTTCTGAATTGTGTGTTATTACCCAGCAGGAGACAATATCATTACCACATATTTGCTGTCAAGGGTTTGCAAAGAATGGTGGCGGTGCTCTGGGCCTCACCGATCTAACAGCCTCACACAGGGCTCCGGAATTACCCACTCCTGACTGGGAGAAGTCAAACACTACCAGTTAGAGAGGGGGGGGGGGGGGGGGGGGGCAAAAGGGAGGGAGTGACTCTCACTCACTGGGCAGTGTTGCCATGTCTGCTTATTACAAGCGACTTTGGGCTTGTCTTTCTGTAAAGTCGCGTGCAAATATTGGTAGTTTCGGGTTATGTTTTTTTTTTGTGGGCTTGTTTCTAAAGTTTAGTTGCTCGTTTTGTCTTGCTGTCTAATGTGTGTTTAAACCAGTGGTTCTCTAAAAACAGTGTTCATGTCAAGGACCCCCAAATTACAATGTAGTATTTGGCCGCGGACCCCCATCTGAAAATGTGTGTTGTTACTTAAAATGTTTCAAAAACATTCCAACTATTTCAAAAATACTGTTTTGAAAATAGCAGATTTGCGAGATCGGCTACTTTCAAATAGTTTATGTATTTGGGGTTCAAGTGGTAAAATTGGTCGCTTCTTTTGGGCTTGTTTTTTTCATAGCCCCTGGTTCCTTGTTTCTCTCGTGACATCTGGCAACGCCGAGAGAGAGGACACACCTCGGCTGCACTGCACACACAACAGTGCATCGACGCTATGCTACGGCACCATAACCACTTAAACCCCATATGGTTGAGTGGAGTCCCTCAGGGCTCTATACTAGTGTCTTTTCTGTTTTCTGTTATTGTGGGGAAAGGTTTCGTCTAAAAATAGCAGATCGACAAGCTCAAAACATGTCGCATCATCCCTTCGTCCACTTTAATTTTCTATCTTTATTAATGACCTCAATCTGTTCGGAATGTAGTGTCCAACTCTATGCAGATGATACTGTGCTATACACTTCCAAAACTACTCTCTATCAGAAATTGAATCAGCTTTACAATCCGATTTTATTACTTTACAGCAGTGGTTCTCAGCCAGTGGTCTGGGGACCACCAGTGGTCCTTGAGGGGGTTCCAGGTGGTCCTCAGCTAAATGATGGAGAGTTGGTAACCAAATGGACCCTTATAGATCTTTAACTCTTGAGAGCGTCGAACTGTCATTTAAATCATATTTAAGTCATTTAAGTCATATTGATCACATTATTAGAAAAGTTAACCTCATTGTTGGTGTCCTCTATCGCTCTAGAAACCGTTTTACATTCTCCGTTAAGAAATGACATTTTACAGCTTATTTTACCAATATTTGATTATGCCGATGTTATGTATCAAGCTGCATCCAAAACCAATCTGCCTACTCTTAATACGGTCTGTTATCTCCGGGGGGAAAAAAAGCCAATTTACCTCACCTATATACCTGTGGCTGACACACGATTGGTCCGTGTACTGGTCACGTGACCTGCATCTGAGGAAAAGGCCCCACCCGCCCGACCGTGGTTGTTTTGTCGTGCAGCAGTGATGTAACACTAATGCCTGTAGCACCTTCCACAATGACTGGCAGTCACAGCGCCGCAGGAGGCGAAAAAAACCAATTTCATGGTTCACTCTGTGGTTAATGTGCTGCTGTAATCTGTAGAGAGCCCCGGCTTTTTGTTTAAGTTTCACAGAATAAAGGGTTCTGCTGTCATAAGCCCCAGACAATTAACCCATTAAGACCTGAGCAACAGTTTTTTTGAAAAAAAAATCTAAAACATTTTTTTCCCAAGATTTTTCAAAAATAGCAGATCTATGAGCTTGTAGATCTGCTATTTTCGAATAGCCAAAGAAACCTAAAGTGACACAGATGCGTTCCAGGTCTAAATGGGTTAATCACCGGGCTAAAAGGTTGGAGGGGGGACCCTCCATAACCAGCCCAGGTAGCCACGCAGGATAGACAGGTGTGTGTGTGTGTGTGTGTGTGTGTGTGTGTGTGTGTGTGTGTGTGTGAGAGAGAGAGAGAAAGAGAGCATGGTTGGTTGAGTGATTAAGTCCGCACTTCCTAGAGATTTCCAAGTTTCATTTTAATCACTTGAACCGTATAGCGTCCCCTTGAACATTTTGAAAAAATATCTGATCTACAAGCGCACAACGCGATGCAACGCGATGCGTTGTGAGCTTGCTTCTACTCCACTACATCTCAGAGGCAAATATTGTACTTTTACTGTACTCCACTACAATTATTTGACGGCTTTAGTTACTAGTTACTTTGTAGATTTTGATTATTATTGTTAAAAACATACATTAACCACTTCAGCCCTATACTTTGGCTGTTTGTAAATAGCCGATCTACAAGCTCACAACACGTCGCTTTGCGACACGTTGTGAGCTTGTAGATCTGCAATTTAAAAAAAGTTTTTATACATTTTAAAACTTGTGAAATGGGACATTCTGCATCATGAGTACTTTTACTTTTGGCACTTTAAGTATATGTTGATGCCAATACTTTTATGCTTTTACGCAAGTACATTTTTAATACCAGACTTTTACTTGTAACAGAGTATTTCTACATTGTGGTATTGATACTTTTACTTAAGTTACAAATGTGAGTACTTCTTTCACCACTGAGTTTAAGTATGTGTGTGTCTGCATGCTCTCCAACACTGTGTGTGTGGCGCGCATGCGTGGCGTGCGCGCGTGTGTTTTGACACAGGCAGAAATCTAATAGACCTTGCTGACTGGACAAAGTGCTGTGTACCTGTGTCTGAGTGTGAGCGCACTAACACAGTCCCATAAGCCTCTTTAATTGCTGTGAGGTGCATTAGCGTGGTGTCATCATCCCTCTCTCTCTCTCTCTCCCCCGTGTCTTTGTTTTTGCAGTCAATGTCAGAGTCTTCAGGCCACGAGACAATCAGAGCATGAGGGTCATTTTCTGGAAGAGTCCCTCCTGTGATGAGCCCCCCTTCCCCCCCACCCCACCGTTCCCCCCACGCCACTGACAGGCTCACGCTCGGCAGGATCCCGAAATTAACACTTGACGCGTGCGAGGCTCAGTCCTGATGAGGCCGCGGGGACACCGAATGTCAGAAAACAAACACTCCATCATTTACACTTCATGTCCTCCGCCAATGGAGAGATACACTCACCTAGAGGACCCCCCCCCTCCCCCGTGCATCTGGTTCCTGGTGGGCTGGCCCACATGGCCCTGGCACCTCCTCCCTAAAGACGGAGGTGAGAGGTTGAGAGTGACGTTGAGACCAAAGCGAGGATGAGAAGGGGTGCGTAGTGGGCGTGAGGAAAACCCACAAATTAGGGCACCTTACCACTGCGCCACCCGAGCGCCCCGATTTTTTCAAGTATTATTATGCTATTTCGAAATCTATAACAACTCGGACAGCGCCCTTGTCGGTGTGTGGAATGAGGTCACTGGCTGCTCGCCGCTTGCACTCACTCAGGTGGACCTCACAACGTCACATGGCACTCGAGGCAGGCCACACTGACGGCGTGTTCGGAGTAGTTTGGAAGCGTGCCCAGCTACGTCGTGCGTAGAGACATGCTGGACGCCGGGGGATGTGCCATGTATGACACTCATGGGTGGCAAACCTTGCACCGGAAGTTCGATGAAATACAACATTGCAGTGAATGGAGCCGGCTGGACCAGCTCATGAACAAACATTATTTCTGAACGATTGCGACCTTTGTCATATAATGGGTTCAGGAATATAAAAGAAGACATATCACAGGTTGTTTTCTAATCACTTGCTTTTCCATGTGCACAGTACATCATTTTATTGAGGCATCTAAACAGCGGCAGGTATCGTTTCTGTCTCGGAGGTATCGCGAGATTTGGTTGCCAGACAGGAAATGGTGTCTTGCGATACTTTGGCCGTTCAGAAACATACTTTGTGCTCTTTTGATACCTCTATGAAATGATACAGTGTACACATCAAAAAGCAACACAGCAGAAAACAATGTGTTATATATCTTCTGTTATTCTCCTGAGCCGAGTATTTTATAAAGGTCTCAATCGTTCAGAAATAATGTTTGTTCATAAGCTGTCCAGCCGGCTCTCTGTTATTTCACCGACTTCCGGTGTGAGTCTGCCACCCAGTGTGACCAATCTGCCGGCTGGAATTGCATGATAGAGAAAATGACGTTGGCTTCCCTTCCTTTCAAAAGCTCCCTTTACTTGCTGTATATCAGGAAGTAGCTGTGTGTACTGTACACTCGTTGATCTCGGCTCAATTAGTCATCTCTGTTGCTTATTTGTTGTCTTGCTAAATTACACCACAATCTACAGAGGTGGGATTATGCCTCAGTTGATCAAATATGAAGCATTCATAGCATTCTGTGTGTGTGTGTGTGTGTGTGTGTGTGTGTGTGCGTGCGTGTGTGTGTGTGTGTGTGTGTGTGTGTGTGTGTGTGTGTGTGTGTGTGTGTGTGTGTGTGTGTGTGTGTGTGTGTGTGTGTGTGTGTGTGTGTGCGTGCGTGCGTGCGTGCGTGCGTGCGTGCGTGCGTGCGTGCGTGCGTGCGTGCGTGCGTGCGTGCGTGCGTGCGTGCGTGCGTGCGTGCGTGCGTGTGTGTGTGTGTGCGTGTGTGCACACGCGCGTGCGTGTCTGCGTGTGCGTGTGTGTACTTTAGACATGTGTGTATGTGTGTTTGGGGGTGTGATCGACAGGTATTTGATGTTAGCGCCGCTTTCCGCGTTTTGTTTTCGAACAATTTCACAACATCGTTACAACAGATCTCTCTCTTCATCTCCCTCAAAATATTCATATCCATTCTGCCGTTAGAAAGTAAATAACTTGTTTTTCCTGACAACAAAACCCCTCCTCCTGTAATTATTCCTCAAACCGGGGGGACGTATACGTGTGCAACAACGTACGCGGCGGTTTGGAAGCCATATATATGAGTAGAGTAGCATGATACTATTTGAAGCCTACTTCAAACACGGTAGCCCCCCGCCCCCCCATCCCCCCCCCCCCCCCCCTCCGTGACTTCCGATAGCGACAGACAATTTTTTTTATTATTCGCTTTATCTCTCTTTGTAGCGCCAGAGTTTATTTGTTTACATGAGAGAGGGGGGATTCATGGACGTTCCGGGTGATCTGAGCAAATTGCGAGTGAAGGCACTTCAGAACCGGGAATGAGGTGTAATTAACGTGCTCTTAAATGTGGAATGCTCTCCTAATGTTTTTGTTTACGCGCGGGGCAGCTGATCTGTGACGGGCTGCGTTGGCGGCACCCGCAGGCGGGGTTAACCCTTTAAGCCCTGGAACGCATCTGTGTCACTTTTTGATTTGAGCTAAAAAGCATTATTTTACACTTTGGCTATTCAAAAATAGCAGATATACAAGCTCATAGCGCGGCACCGAGTGCCGCGCTATGAGCTTGTAGATCTGCTATTTTTGATTTTTTTTTTTTTTTTTTCAAATCTTGAGATTTGAGTTACAAAAGCGAACATTTGTAACTCAAATCTTTGCTTCTGGGGGATTCAACAGTTTTTTGAAAAAACTTATGTCACCATAATATCAGTGGTTCTTTTTTCCATGTCAAGGACCCCCAAAATGACATGTATTTGGCCGCGGACCCCCATTTAAAAATATATGTTCCAGGGACCACCAGAAGCAAAGATTCGAGTTAAAATGTTCGCTTTAAAACAATATATATTAAAAGATTTGCACACATTTTCACGATTTTTCAAAAATAGCAGATCTACAATTAAGCTTGTAGCGCGGCACTCGGTGCAGCGCTATGAGCTTGTATATCTGCTATTTTTGAATAGCCCAAAGTGTAAAATAAATAATGCTTTTTAGCTCAAATCAAAAAATGACACAGTTCCAGGTCTTAATGGGTTAAAATCACTTGTCAAGCCCAGGGATCATCATTATGAGCTTACAATTGGTCAGTGTTGAGACTCAATCAACACATCTCCAGGTAGACACTCCACCGCTATAGCCTGCGTGCGTGTTATATCGGGGACGTTTCATAAAGTCCTGAGTGTTCATTTAACTCTCGAGAGTGTACAAATGGACCTGGAATGGAACCCCATGAAGAGGTCCATTTGTAGTTAAAACGAACACTCTGGATTTTCACTGTGTAATTTCACATTTATGGCTGCGTTGGCTGAGTGGATAATGTTCAAAGCGTGTGTGTGTGTGTGTGTGTGTGTGTGTGTGTGTGTGTGTGTGTGTGTGTGTGTGTGTGTGTGTGTGTGTGTGTGTGTGTGTGTGTGCGTGTGTGTGTGTGCGCGCGCCTGCGTTCGTGCATTTAGCCCCATTTTCATCTAGTCTTCAACAGTAGTTATCTGGCTTATACCAGTAATCCCACCATCTATATTGAAACATGTTTTGCAACAATCGTTGAGAGTCAATTAAAGACTTTGCCGGTGTGACCGTTTTTTTTCTCTCGTTTTTTCTCTCCAGCGAGTGCTTTCTATTTCACTTAGGATGGAGGATAGTGTGTCCCAGTAAATTAAAGTATTTTCATTTAATTCAGCTCTCCGGCTGTCGCGGCTGCAGCTCCGTTTCACGTCACAGTAACAATTGAGAGTTTATCGTGGATTACAGTAGGGGATATATTACCCTTAATTTAAAATATGCACACATACAGTACAGTAGGTTACCAAGCAACAGATTAAAAGAATCTCCCAGTTATTATATTATACACGACAGCTTGGAAAGGAAAACTAACACTGCACACACACACACACACAAAAAAACTATGCAAAAACAATGAAGTGTCTTGGACGGAAAACTCTGTGAGAGAAAATTCGTCACATTATAGTGGGGGAATTAAGCCAGGAAACGGCGACTTTTGAGAGTTCTTGAGAAAGACGGGAGAGCTTGAAGAGGAGGCTGAGAAGAGAACACAAGTGTATAGCCAAAGAGAGACAGGAAGTAAGAAGGGGGAGCGTTCCAAACGGGCGCCAGCCACGGCTCCACGGCGGGCGGTCAGGTGGCGGTGCATGGCACAAAGTTGTGTTTGTTTAAAAATGGAAATCTTCCCAGAACCTCTCTCTCTCTCTCTCTCTCTCATCCCCAGCTCCCCTCTCTCTCTCCTCCTCCTCCACCCTAGAACCCGTTGCAAAAAAAAGCTAAGCTCTGGCGTCTGAAGTGGCAACACTTGAGATGCTTAAAGTGACAACATCTTAACATAAGCTGAGGAGTGGGGGGGGGGGGGTGTTAGTCAGTCCTAACCCCTAAAACAACCTCGCTACCCCACACCACCCACATCCTTTCCTCACTCCCTCTCTCTCTCTCTCTCTCTCTCCATCAGTGGTCGAAAGTAACTAAGTACATTTACTTAAGTACTGTACTTAAGTATAATTTGGAGGTATTTGAGTATTTCCAACTTTCAACACTTTTACGACTCCACTGCATCTCTGATCCAAATATTGTACTTTTTACTCCGCTACATTTATTTGAAAACGTAGTTACTAGTTACTTTGTAGATTTTTATTTTTATTATTATTACTATTATTATTACAAAACATACATTAACCACTTCAGCCAAATATACATTTAGGCCATTTGAAAATCGCCGATCTAGATCTGCTATTTTCAAAAGATTTTTATACATTTGAAAACTTGAAATATGGGAAATTCTGCATAATGAGTACTTTTACTTTTGGTACTTTAAGTACATTTTGACGCCATTACTTTCGTACTTTTACTCAAGTACATGAATTCCGAACTTTGACTTGTAACAGAGTATTTCTATATTGCAGTATTAATACTTTTACTTAAGTAAAAACCGTGAGTACTTTTTTCCACCACTGCTCTCCATCCCTCTCAGCCTCTCTCTCTCTGTGGGCTACAGAGTGGTCATGAAGGAGGCGGACCACCCTCTCTCTACAACATGGGAACATTGCAGGTAGAGATTAACCAATTAACACCTGAGGCTGATTCTACAAATGTCTTCTAAATCCCAACAGTTTTCTGAAAAAAAATGTATGTTTCTATATCAGTGGTTCTCAAACTTGTTCATGTCAAGGACCCCCAAAATGATACGTATTTGACCGCGGACCCCCATCTCAAAATATGTTGTTCCAGGGACCCCCCCAGAAGCAAGGATTCGAGTTAAAAATGTTGGCTTTAAAACGATATTCAAAGATTGCACACATTGTCACGATTTTTCAAAAATAGCAGATCTACAAGCTCATAACGCGGCACTCGGTGCCGTGCTATGAGCTTGTATATCTGCTATTTTTGAATAGCCAAAGTGTAAAATAATGCTTTTTAGCTCATGACACAGATGCGTTCCAGGTGTTAGTGGATTAAAGAAAGGTGATCGCCCCCACAATCCCCCCCCAAAAATGAAGTGTGGGAAGTTGAGGGATAAGAGACGAGGGAGGGTGGGTGGGTGAGGGCAGGGGGGGTCCCTCTCTCTCTCTCTCTCCATCTTTGGCCGTGACCATATTCATGCCCCCCCCCCCCCCCCCCCCCCCCCCCCCTCTTTCCGTTTTCCAGACAGTCGCAGGTGCCTCCAAACAGGAGACTAGGAAGCATGTAATCCGCTCCAAATCCTGCCTCTTCCAGAGGAGGAGGAGTGCAGGAACCAGGAATGTTCTAGCTGGGGGTCAATGGATTATAGAACAAGAATTCATGACGGTGTGGCTTCGGCTTGGAGAGGCAAGAAGAAGACCAGTGGATGAGGAGGAGGAGGAGGAGGGGGAGGGCTGGACTGCTGGTGGTTGTATTAAAATGAGCTTCTTACCAGGTGGTCTCTCCCACCACCCAAAAAGTGGACACACTGTGTCAAGTAATCTGAAAAGCCCCCCTCCCCCCCCGGGTGTTTGTCTCTCTCTCATTGGCCGGGGGCCTGGTAAAAAGGGAGAGCAGCAAGGAGACGGGAGAGAAAGAGAAGAGAGAAAGAGAGAGGGGTTTGGTGGGGGCGAGGTGGGGTTGGGGGAGAGAGGGGGGTGGGGGGCAGGCTAGGGAGGTGGCACTGATGTGGCCATTGAGGCCTCAGTGAAATGTCTGTCAGGCTCGGTTTAGCACAATCACAGCACTGATTAGGCCTCTTTTGATGACAGGTTTAGTTTTTCTGTCCATTGGCGAGAAAGTGAGAATGGACAAGGCCGGGGGGGCGGGGGGGGGGGGGTGGTTGTGTGAGGGGCGAGGGGGGGCGGTGGGTTAGGGTGGGATGCTTGTTGCGTCGGGGGAGACTTCGGGGGTGGGCGTTTTACGCACCGGTGCAAGGAAACGTGGGGTGTAGGGGGTAGAAGGACATGGGTGGGGGGGGGCCTGGTGTATGGAGGGGGGGGGGTGTCCTGGTGGATGGGGGGTGTGGGGGGTGGTGGGGCATATTAATGTCTTGCAAACCCGGGGCCCCGCCCCGCCCCGCTCCTACGTAATTTCCCAGCGGGTCGCGGGGGTCAGGTTTGTATTTAGTTAGTGGTAATGATCTCGTTAGGGACCTGAATGGACCACCGTCTAAGCCCATTGAGGGCAGCAGAGTGTGCCTCCCTGGACCCCCGCCTCCCCCGGCCCTGTGTGGGCTTACACAGCCCGTGAACTGTGATTAATGGACTTCCAGGGCTTAATAACTTGCAAAACAGTATTAAACAAGGGAGGCTCCACGGACAATCGGAGGGGCTCTACCCCGGGGCTGGGGGGGTTGGGGTGGGAGGTGGTTGTAAAACAGGGCGCCCGGCAACAATTGCGATGCGTGGAATTAACTGTGGCTGGCTGTGGGGGGGGGGGGTATGGGGGGGGGGGTCTCACAATGCTACAGCTGGCCGGTGGCAGGGAGCCAGGCCCTGGGAGAGAGCGAGAGAGAGAGAGAGAGAGAGAGAGAGAGAGAGAGAGAGAGAAAGCTCCATTGGTGCTTCCAGGTGGCCCATGCAGTTCGCGGGCCGGCGGGGCCTTTTCAGTTTTGTAAGTGTTAAAAACTAAGGGGGGAGAAAGGCTCCGTTTGTGACGTAGAGACAGACAGTGAGAGGAAGCCATTGAACTGGGACAAGAAAGAGATTAAAGAGCGCAGAGAGTGATAAGCAGATAATGGGGGGGGGTGGGGGGGGGACACGCATTCAATGGGACAAGTAATCCTTGACATGCAAACACAAATATGAAGCCCTTTGTCAACTTGTGTCTAATTCAGACCAGGATGCTTAAAGTGGCCGAAGAATAGTGACCCACGTTATAAAGAGACGGATAGAACACACCTCTGCTCCCGCACGCACACCCTCACACACACACACACACACACAGGTTTGTATTACTACTGTATACTTGTGAGGACATCAACGCTTTAGCACAGCCATTTTATGAATGTTATTTAAAAATATATATATTTTGCCATTTTAACCGTAAGCCTAAGGCTGCACGACACTGGCACAAAACTAAGTATAAATCATGTTTAACTCTAATTCCAATCCCTAAACCTAACCTCTAAATGACTAATCCTAACCTGAATGTTTTTCTAATTAAAAACGTATCTCTAAAAATGTTTTTTTAGCTATAAAACAACCATTTGTCTTGTGAGGACCAGGAAAACGGTCCTCACAATGTAGATTTCTTCAAATTCTACTATACTTGGTCCTTGCAAGTATAGTAATACAAACACACACACACACACACACACACACACACGCACGCTGCACGCACGCACGCACACACACCCCAACACCTCCCACATGTTCTTGTCTCCTCGTATTCCTTCTTTCCCACCCTTGGGTCGCTCTCTTGTCTGCAAACAAAATGACCTCAGCATGGGGTCCTCAGTGGTCGGACCACCCCTCTGCTCTGTCACGGAGCTCTCTCTCTCTCTCTCTACAAAGCTCTCGGTGTGCATTTTATGCCGGTTTAATGTGTCTCACGTTTTGTAAATAAACATCGACAAACGCGGAGCAGCACTTGTTGTGCCCAAACAGAAAAGCACTTTTTAATGGTCATTGTGGGTCAACAGTGGTGCAAGCGTTGAGCTGTTAGAGCTCACTCGTTAATACTTAACCACGTGAACCCTATAGTGTCCACATCGAGGAGGACATTGAGGAAGAATTATTCATTAATAACTATGTTGTTTCTATGGTTGTTTATTTCTAACCGTCATTATTTATGTAAAGGAAGTATTCGCACATCCACTTCATTAGGATGCAGGTGCGCCGGACAGTGAAAACTGAAGCAAACGTGAACAAATATTCTCACGAACAAAAAGTCAAGCACACTGCTGTTGCTCGGCAGCCTCTTTTATTCAAATTGACTATCAATTTTGTTCGCTTCAACCTTTATTATTAACCATCACGTATAGCAGTGGTTCTCCAACTTTTTCATGTCGAAGACCCCCAAAATGTCACTTATTAGCCCGCGGACCCCCATTTGAAAAGATATGCCAGGGACCCCCACAAGAGAAGATTTTTTTATGGCTGTAGCAGTGATTCTCAACAATTTTTATTTCAAGGACCCGCAGTTTGACATGCATTACGGACCCCCATTTAATTACATATCTCTGGGACCCGAATTTATTTTGTAAAATCAATGTTAATTTAACTCTGTGAGTGTACAAATGGAACCAAATGGACCCATACGGGTCCATTTGGTTCCATTTGTACACTCTGAGTTACAGAGCTATAAGGGTCCATTCGGTTCCTAACTATCCATCATTTTGACCCCCTGGAACCCCCCCAAGGACCCCTGGGGGTCCCCGGACCCCACTTTGAGAACCAATGACGTATAGTACCTGTTATAATACATTATGATATGACGTGATATTTGGTAGCCTGTAGAGAGCCAAGATGTCTATAGGCCTGATAGCTATTGTTTTTGTTACATCCTATCTGTTATGGTTCATCACCACCTAGAGAACACTGTCTCCTACTCCTATTGCCTCATCAATTACTGATTCTGCGACAATATTCTGGGCCAAACTTTAGGCAAAGAGGGGGGAAATGGAGCAGACCGAGGATAGAGCCCTGCAGACTGCGGCCAATATATAGGAAACAGAGTATAGCGTTTCTAAGTATAGGGTTTAAGTGGTTTAATATCAAATGGATAATCATGATTACAATTATATTTTGTAGAAAGATTTTTTTGTTGTTGTTTTGTTGTGATCGTGTGAAGGAAAAGTATTTTGTGTTGCTACGTATGTCTTGCAATGAATTGACACAACAAGGAAGAGAGTGTGTTTTGTTGTTGATTGGAAAGAAACTGAACTCCGGCATGATTACAACAGTTATGTGAACAGATACTGGCATGAAAGAACACAACCGCACAGCGTGTGCACAATTCTGGGCAATTTTGAGATATTCTGAAAAGAATTTGATTAGAATGTGAACAGGTATTGCTTCCCCCATCATGAGCCTGCATACACAGACTGGCTTTGAACAAAATGAGCTTCGACGTTTCATATTCCATAACATCTAGCATAGCTAACAACCACTATTGTTTCATACTTTTATATACAATGTTGGGTGTGTAAAGTTTTGTTAGAATATTGTAATTATACGGTCTCAATACACAGATGTACAGTAGGGCTTTCACGACTAGAGATTTTTACTGGTCGACTAATATGGGCCATTACTATGGCATTAAAACATTTTTTTTTTCTTCAACTATTCGACTAGTACCAACCAGGTCGACTAGTGGTTATACTAGTCGACTAGTTGGTGAAAGCCCTAATGTACAGTAGGTCTTTACATTTAGAAATTTCGATTCAGACAAGGTTTCGACAAGGTGTATTCATTTGGGCATGTATAGTTCGCATCAGTCGTTCAAATTCAGAATTCTTTAGATTTCCTGACGGGGATTTGCCTGCTGCCATTTACAACGTCAACAAAACAAACAGATAGGATCGATGATTTAATGTGACAAAACGTGATATGGACATGAGGAGCGGCGATATCATTCGACAGCTAGTCTCTCTCCAGTGTGTTGGCTTATCTTCCATTGTGACTAAACTCCAGATGAGTGACACCAGGGTCATTCTAATCTAGGCTTCCTGCAGATCAGTGTGTGTGTGTGTGGGGGAGGGAGGCGGGGGGGTCTAAAATAACTCTCTTTTCAATTCTCTGTGTAGGCTGAAGATTTTCTTCCAAAATATATTTGCTCAAACCCTTTACTTAAATCAGTAAGTAAGGGGCTGTGCACCGCTCTCGTCTGCAAGCCTCTCCAACATGTGCACGCACACACACACACACACACACACACACACACACACACACACACACACACACACACACACACACACACACACACACACACACACACACACACACACACACACACACACACACACACACACACACACACACACACACACACACACACAGGAAAGGCTAGTAGATACTAGCCTTATGAACCCTACCGTTCCTACTGTATTCTGATGGCGAATGTTCGGTGAAAATAGGCGATCTAAGCACGTACTGTAGATCACCTATTTTCTGTGATTTGATTCGAATTTGGTAAAATAAATACAAGTAACCACGATATAACTTAAACCCACGATATACACATGAAAGCGTAATGAAACTCTTATTTCCAATGTGGTCCTGCAACACACAATAAAAGGAAATAGTCCAATAAAATTACATAGCACACAGCACGTCACGTTGA
The DNA here is from genome assembly GCF_963454915.1 of Gymnoscopelus microlampas. NCBI lineage: Eukaryota > Metazoa > Chordata > Actinopteri > Myctophiformes > Myctophidae > Gymnoscopelus > Gymnoscopelus microlampas. The sequence continues at coordinate 38,042,880 of NC_139957.1, forward strand.
ACTCATCACAAAATACAAAACCACTTAGATCAACCTAAAATCCCTAACAAATATCAAACCATGAAAACACAAATTAAAGAGCATCACTTAGCCTGTAGCTTCTTCCATAACAGTATTTTCACACTTTTTTCTTATAGGGCAGTTCAGATTGAGGCTGCATTCCAAAGAGAAATACCCGTGTATATAAAATAACTCTTGCCACAAATTTTGACTCTTGGTATGGCATATACCGCTTGGTTCGCCCTAGTTTCATACTGATGTACAATCAACTTAACACAGGGGTCTTCAACGTTTTCAGGCCAAGGACCCCCTAACTGATAGAGAGATGAAGCAGGGACCCCCTACTCTATATTGTATAAAATTGTGTTTCAGATTAAAGGTTATTTTTTACTTAGTCTGCTCTTTTTTCCCTCTACACCTATAGCCTCTTTGCCAAAAATAGCCGATCTACAAGCTCTCAACGCCTCGCAGCGCGAGGCGTTGAGAGCTTGTAGATCTGCTATTTTCGGCTAATGTTCCCTTCAGAAAAGGAATTCTAGGGTTCAAGTGGTTAGTGTAAAAAAAACTAAATCCTATCACACAAAGATTTGGCGGACCCCCTATAGTAGCTCTGAGGACCCCCTAGGGGTCTCGGACCCCCTGTTGAAGACCCCTGACTTAACATTACTCCTAAGGTAGTAAGTCAGGGGCATTACCATTAAAAGTGTTGTACATATGACCAAGCTCTAAGGACGACTTCACCCATGTTCGACCTATCTTCATTTAAGTGGTCCTCACTAATGCTCATGATAAAATGGTAATTTGTTTTGTCTACTCACTCTGTCTCACAGGATGGCTGTGGACACCCGCCTACCAGTGTCATCACAGTTAGGAGTTTAAAAAAAATGTTTTATTACGATTTTTGTTAACGCGAGAACCAGTCCACGTAAGAGCAGTGAACAAGGAAAAACTGCATTCATGTATTATGCTCCTGACAAATGGAACAAACTTCAGGACTCTCTGAAACTGGTGCGATTGGTTCTCAATAGAGACATTCAGGGTGCTTCTTGAGGACACACTACATAGTGACTGCACGTGTTTCGTGTAACACTGTTTATTTGCATCTGATTTTTAAATCTCTGTGTTGTTATCCATGTCCTCACTGTATTGTCTGATTCACCGCCTTTTGCGATTATTTTAATGTTGTTTTATGCTTCTGCTTTTCTTTTTTGCTTTATTGTTAAATTAGTTGTGACATTGTAATGTGATTCAAATGTTTGTTATCAGGGCGTCCTTGAAAAAGAGAGCTTGCTCTCAATGGGTTTCCCTGAATAAATAAAGGAAAAAGAAAGAAAAAGAAATAACGATTCCACAAATAGAAAGCCCACAGTTTCTATTAGCTTGGATTCCCCATCGATGATGTCACCGGTAGGCAGGTTTCTGAACTGTCCACAGCCCTCCTCTGAGACACAGACCAAGTAGACAAAAATGACCATATTACAATGAGCATTAATGAGGACCAATTATATGAAGATATAGGTTGAAAATGGGTGAAGTTGTCCTTTAAGTTGACCTGTTTTTTAAGCGTCCATATATAGACGTTGAAATGACGTTGTTTCAACGTCTAGGCTAAGCCTAGATTTCACTTTTAGACCAGTTATATAACCCGGTTTTAGCTTAGCCGTTTAGACGCATTTTAGCCGTCTAAATCGTTGGTTCTCAAAATGGGGTCCGGGGACCCCCAGGGGTCCTTGAGGGAGTTCCAGGGGGTCCCCAGCTAAATGGTAGTTAGGAACCAAATGGACCCTTATGGGTCTGTAACTCAGAGAGTGTACAAATGGAACCAAATGGACCCTAACGGGTCCATTTGGTTCCATTTGTACACTCTCAGAGTTACATTAACATTGATTTTACGATATAAATTGGGGTCCAAGAGATAGACATGCCATTAGATGGGGGTCCGTAGCCTAATGCATGTCAAACTGGGGGTCCAAGAAATTAAAATGCTTGAAAATCACTGCTATAGAGCTGTACAAATCTTCTTTTATGGGGGTCCCTGGCATATCTTTTCAAATGGTGGTCCGCGGGCTAATAAGTGTCAATTTGGGGGTCCTTGACATGAAAAAGGTTGAAAACCACTGGTCTAAATGGCTCGAAAAATGCTCAGGACCTACTGTACCATACTGTACATACTGCATGCATGTATGAGTGTGTGACAGTGTTGTTATTGTGTGAACCTCTGTTTCTATGGTCATCACTAAATGTTATGATGTGTAGTGTGTGTGTGTGTGTGTGTGTGTGTGTGTGTGTGTGTGTGTGTGTGTGTGTGTGTGTGTGTGTGTGTGTGTGTCTGTGCGTGCGCGCGTGCACGTCTATAACTCCATATTCTGTATGCCATTGAATGGGTGGATATTATCTGTCCCTCTCTCTCTCCACAGCTGTCGTCTTGTCCCTGCGTTCGGTGGTGTGTGTGTGTGTGTGTGGAAGCGGCGAGGGGGCTTTGGCCCTGACGGGGCCGTGAGGGATGCACACACAGCTCTGCTAAGCCCCCTCGCCGCATCATGAATAATGCAACAGCGAGATACATTTATCTTTTAATAGCCACGGCCCCCCCGGCTGAGACCGCTCAGCCCGGGCCGAGAGCGCCATCATGCAGGGTGTGTGTGGGGGCTGAGGTTTTGAAGCCCCCCCCCCGCTCTCTCTCTCTGTCTCTCTCTCTCTCTCTCTTTCTGTCTCTCTCTCTCTCTCGCAGTCTTTCTCTCTCTCTCACCCGATTGTCTCTGCTTCTTTTGAAGTGCCAGCTCTCTTCTTAGTGTCCTAGAGATGGGGTGGTTTGATTCTGAGGCGGTCAGGACATTTTTGTTGGAAAGGAGGTTCTCATCCTCGCGAGTTCGACTCCCGGAGAAGAACTCCACTCGCGTTTGGGGTCTGCGTTGTTGTTATAAGCGTCACTGTAACTCCATAACGGCATCGGTCATATTCACACGTATACCCTGCGCTTTTTGACTTATTTGACGGCCTTTAAAAAGCAAGATATAAGAGAAAGATGCCAATTTAGTCCTGCAATGAATCAGTGTTGATTTCGCCGACTAAAACTATGACGAGAAATCTTCGTCGACTACCTTTTTTCACTGACTAAAACTAAATAAAAACGAAATGAAAACTAAGCTACGATGACTAAAACTAAAGACTAAATATATTGACAATTTCGTCAACAAATAAAAACTGGACTAAAATGTTAGGGAGAGGCTAGTAGAGACAAGTCATTTTATGTTTGGTTGTGCTCGGGTGTTGCACTCTGAAAATAGCAGATCTACAAGCTCACAACGCGTCGCGCTGCGACGCGTTGTGAGCTTGTAGATCGGCTATTTTCAGCATGCAAACAAGTGTAAAATCAGCCATTACGACGCCATCAAGGCACCGCCCAAAATACATTTTAGTCGACTAAATCAACTGTAGTTTTAGTCGACTATAATCTTATATTTATTCGACTTAAACTAGACTAAAACTAAAACATTTCAGATGACTAAATGGAATTTTATTCAAAAGACTGTGACTAAGACTAAGTCATTTTCTGTCAAAATCAACACTGCAATGAATGCTGTTTTGTGATGTGTTGGAGTGGTGATTGTGTCTCCTGCCTGCACACGTTTAACTCCAAGAGTGTACACAAACAAAGAGTATACGCAACTCTTGGCGATTTCACTGTGTGCTTGGTTCATAATAACTTCAGACTGTATTATGGAAAAAGGGGTCTGTTCATCGATTTCTAATAACTATTATCTTATGAAACGTGTTGCTTTTAAATCCACTGCATTCGACATGTCATTAGGTGTCTTCATTTCCTTCTAAAGAAAACAAAATTAAAAATCAGTTTTTGTTGTTGCCACTGGTATTTGCCACTATATCTTGTACAGTATGGGAAATTTGTCCTCACCCATCCTAACTAGTGGGTGCTAGTAATATGTCTATGAATGTATTGCTTAATGAAATGTATTTTTTTAATATTTGAAATAAATTATCACGATCACACACGCACACACACACACACGTGCACGCACACACACGCGCATCTAGAAATACATAAATGAAACACACAGCGCAAAGGGCAGAAATTATTGTTCAGGCTGAAATATCGCTCAAATGACTATGCCCCCCCCCCCCACCCGCTCACTATTTCCCATAA
>NC_139957.1:38047244-38089757 GCF_963454915.1 Gymnoscopelus microlampas
TCAGCTGGGAGGATTGTTTATCGGGGAAGAGGAAGAACAAAGTCAACACAGAGAGCCAGGAGCCAACAGGAGACACACAGAGGCTATGTCTTCAGGGCGATGCAAGGCGTCTATACAACCAGGGCTCCTCCGACTATTGATTCTTTTCTCAGCGATTATTCTGTCCATTGCTTTTTTCGATTCATCAAATAATCGAGAAGCGTGTTTTTTCTATTTATAATTCTTTCATATGTTATATAAAAAAAATAATTGAAGCATTTCTTTGCGATTTATATTTATTCTAGTTTTTTATTTAAGTTGTTTTTCAAAATGGATCATTTCATTCAAATTAATTATCTATCAATGAATTCGTGGAATCTCTGTCTGTGCACCGGCTTCGGATGCTGTCAACGCACTGAATGGGACGTTATCACGTTTAACCCATTAACCTGGAACGCATCTGTGTCACTTTTTGATTTGAGCTAAAAAAAGCATTATTTTACACTTTGGCTATTTTTGAACAATCTTGAGAATGTGTGCAAATCTTTCAATATATATATTTTTAAAGCGAACATTTTTAACTCAAATCTTTGCTTCTGGGGGTCCCTGGAACAACATATTTTGAGATGGGGGTCCGCGGCAAAATACATATCATTTTGGGGGTCCTTGACATGAAAAAGATTGAGCACCACTGATATAGAAACATACGTTTTTCAGAAAACTGTTGGGATTTAGGAGACATGTAGAATCGGCTTCAGGTCTTAATGGGTTAATCAGACTATTGATTGGTCTAAGTAGGTGAGATACCGACCTATACCGACGGGGCTCAGTAGGTGTTTTTGACGTTATTCTTAGGGATGTCCGATATTATCGGCCTCCCGATATTATCGGTCGATATTTGCATAAAAATTGATATCGGGAAAATATCGGTATCGGTCTTTGAAAAAAAAAACAACATTTTTTTTTTTTTTTTGCTTTATAAATAAGTTACAGGAGTTCTTACTCCTGTGTGTGTGTGATATGAAATTTGAGCTTACCCTAATCACAGTAATCCCCGCATATATCGGTATCGGTTGATATCGGTATCGATAATTAAGAGTTGGACAATATCGGTATATCGGTTATCGGTAAAAAAGCCAATATCGGACAACCTTAGTTATTCTGTGGGTTGATGAAAGTCGGGGCAAACGCTCACCCCCCAAAACATGATTTAGGATTCTGTGCCTATCGCTACATAACTCGGGAGTCGCTGAGTCGGCTCAAGCGAACTTTGCAACTCGCTCGCTTTAGCTCGCTCGGTGGTCCCTCTAGTGGCTCAAGTTCTCTTGAGACGCCGCGCCTCCGTTGTGGTTCAAAACTATACTTTATAATGAGCCCCGTCGTTAGGTCAGTATCTCACCTACTGTAGACCAATCAATAGTCTGATTAAACGTGATAATGTCCCATATACAGCATATGCCCAAATATGGAGTCTAAGCCAGTCTATGATGTCATGTTCAGCCCATAAATGGGGATTTGCGGTAATGTCGATATCCTTGGGAGATCCGCTAATCTGACCAACTTTCCCACTTGGCACATCACGCCCTTGCGGTCCTCGCTGATACGCACGCCGAGTTTCAAGTCTGTCGGTCAGACGGTTCTCGAGATTCGTGAACTACTGTACACACACACACACACACACACACACACACACACACACACACACACACACACACACACACACACACACACACACAGAAAGAGATTTCGCACATTTATAGTAAAATAAGATATGCTTCTTTATCGCCATATACTGCAGATCCCTGTGCTAGCATCATAAACTAGCCGCTGAGTGCTATGATAATGTGTACCGCACAAGGGGCAAACCCCCTGCTCTGGAACTGAAGCTCTCTTCCTGGTTCTCTTACAGCATGCTGCTCCTATTAATGGCCCAGCAGATGTCCCTATACTTCACCTTCTACCAGTCACAATACAATATAAACCATGAAGCAAACACCAGTGGGATTGGTATTTAAGATAGACAAAGGGACAGCTGTGCCCCCAATGCCCTCATACCTGTCTAACAACTTCTTCAAAGTGAGGGACGCCCACAGACACAACACTAGAAGGAGCAACCATGATCTGGTATACTGTATCACCCAAAGTTAGAACAAACATGGGAAAATGATCATTCTACTACTCTGCCAGACTGCCACCATAATGTGGAATGCCCTGACATCAGTGTTGATTTTGACAGCAAATTTTGATTTAGTTTTAGTCATAGTCTTTTCAATAACATTCCATTTAGTTTTAGTCATAGTCTTTTGAATAACATTCCATTTAGTTTTAGTCATTTTAGTCATCTGAAATGTTTTCGTTTTTGTCTAGTTTTAGTCGACTAAATCTACAGTTGATTTAGTCGACTAAAATGTATTTTGGTGCTGCCTTGATGGCATCGTAATGCCTTATTTTACACTTGTTTGCATGCTGAAAATAGCCGATCTACAAGCTTGTAGATCTGCTATTTTCAGAGCGCAACCAAACATAAAATGACTTGTCTTTTAGTTCTACTGGATCTCTTCTCCACTCAAAAAAATCAGCACTGCCTGACACCATCCATTATAGGATGTGTAACACTGGTTTCTTTCAAAATAGGGCTGAAAGAACATCGGGGTCATCCATATGTTCCTCCACTAAGGTTAGGCACGCTCCCAGATCATCTACCAGGAGACCACAAGGTGAGGTCAATGTAATTCTCCCATTTATCTTGTACATATAGCGTTTGTATTTGTTGATGACTGTATTATTGTGTACATTTGTCATGCTATGTTGATGAATTGAATACATAGGACCACAATGGAAACAAGTCCCCCAGGACCTTTTTTTGTGTTATCCTTTTAGCCTTAATGGTCTGACCGTACCACGTGCTGTTTTACATTTCTGACTAATAAACTATTCAACCAATTAATAGACAAATCTCAACGTGTATTTTCTGTGCAAAAAAAGGATCCAAAGATGTTTGACTGAATAGATGGACGAATACCCCAAATTAATTTAGACACGGTGATGTACGTGTTCCTCACAGGGCCTGCTCTGCTGGTGAGGATGATGATGAGTGTGTTCTGGCCTTCATCTTACTGGCAAAAACATTAACCCATTAAGACCTGGAACACATCTGTGTCACTTTTTTGATTTGAGCTAAAAAAGTATTATTTTACACTTTGGCTATTCAAAAATAGCAGATATACAAGCTCGTAGCGCGGCACTCGGTGCCGCGCTACGAGCTTGTAGATCTGCTATTTTTGAAAAATAGTGAAAATGTGTGCAAATCTTTGAATATATATCGTTTTAAAGCCAACATTTAACTCAAATCTTTGCTTCTGGGGGGTCCCTGGAACAAAATATTTTGAGATGGGGGGTCCACGACCAAATACATATTATGTTTGGGGTCCTTGACATGAAAAAGTTTGAGCACCACTGACATAGAAACATAGTATTTTCAGAAAAATGTTAGGATTTTAAAAGACATTTTGTAGAATCGGTCTTAGGTCTTCATGTGTTAAATGGAGAGAGAAAAAAATCCTCCTGACTTTGAAACAGCCGCCTGCAGAAAGAATGTCAGACATTCCCAGAGTGGCCTCGTTTCTATGAACCCTTTCTGTCAAGTATTTCCTTTTACCTGCAGTTCAGATGGAGAGACGCTACGACTGATGCCACATCTGAGCTGCTCTACAAAACACCAGGAGAGAGAGAGAGAGAGGTAAAGAGAAGTGTGCGTGCGTGTGTGTGTGTGTGTGCGTGCGTGCGTGTGCGTCTTTCCCTCCGTGCATGTCTCCGTGCACGTCCCTCGTGTGTGTCTGTCCACAATTATTTAGACACACGTCTTTGTGTGCCTGCACGTGTACACACGTAAGTGTGTGTGTGTGTGTGTGTGTGTGTGTGGTTGGTCGTGCACTACACGTCGACTGTGTTCAAAAACGCCTCAAAAGGAGGGGATTTTCCTTCTTTGTTTCAGATTTCACACGCTTTACACCTCCCCCCCCCCCCCACCCCCCCACCCCCCCGATCCTCCAAAAAATATATAAATAAATAAATGGATGTATCAGTGGCCAACATCTGCAGATTATGATTAGCATTTGGAAATTGGGTCCTTGAATGAGAGATTTGGATGTCGACCATCAGCCATCTTTTATTCTGCAGAGAGCTGGGAGAGAGAGAGAGAGAGAGAGAGAGAGAGAGAGAGAGAGAGAGAGAGAGAGAGAGAGAGAGAGAGAGAGAGAGAGAGAGAGAGTGGGGAGGTGAGGGTGTGGGGGAGGGGGGGGGGCTTTGTCCTTAAGTTGGCTGCAATTTGGTCGAGAGAGAGACACATAAATCCTCTCTCTCTCTCTCTCTTTCTTCTTTCCGCCCGTTTACACACGGTATAAAATTCCCAGTGTTCATTTAACTCTGTAACCAAATGGACCCTCTCACCCACACACAGGTCCATTTGGTTAAATTAAAGGCATGCCGTCAGAAAACAACAAGACACTGTTATTAATTTGCGCCGAACGTGAGTCGGCGGCATTCCGTGAACAAATTTCAAAGGAAATTTTCCCCCAAATTAACCCATTAAGACCGGGAACGCATCTGTGTCATTTTTAGATTTGAGCTAAAAAAAAACATTATTTTACACTTTGGGCTATTCAAAAATAGCAGATGTACAAGCTCATAGCGCGGCACCGAGTGCCGCGCTATGAGCTTGTAGATCTGCTATTTTTAAAAAAAAATGAAAATTTGTGCAAACCTTTGAATATATATATTCTTTTAAAGCGATTTTTTTTAAACTCAAATCTTTGCCTCTGGGGGGTCCCTGGAAGAAAGTATTTTGAAATGGGCGTCGGCAGGCAAATAAATATAATCTTGGGTGGTCCTTCACATGAAAAAGCTTGAGAACCACTGATATTATAGCAACAATAGTTTTTCACTGTTAAGATTTAGAAGACATTTGTATAATCGATTGGCCTCAGGTCTTTAACGGGTTAAGGAACTACTTCTTTTTACCATCCTACACCCCCCCCCCTCCCCTTGTCCGTCTTTCACTTCCCTTCCCCTCTTCATCAAAACCCCCCCACCACACACACACACACACACACACACCCCTCGCTCTAATTTTACACAGAGCGAACGAGGCTGCATTATCTTATGTATTCAGCTTTCCCCTCACTCTCTCTCTCCCGATGTGGCGAGGCTTAATTGAGGCTCGCGGCTTTAAAGTCTGTAGAGCCCTCCAGTCGCTCATAGAAACACATTGACGGGCTGCTCATTCACTTCGAGTACGTGTTAGATGTACAAATATTATTTACTTTTATACTCTAAATCAAAAGGCACACGCACACACACGCACACACACACACACACACACACACACACACACACACACACACACACACACACACACACACACACACACACACACACACACACACACACACGCACCCTTCCTGCTAGAACCACTTTAGTCCGACTCCGTCCACTCAGGGCCGTTTCATTATAATGTAGTGGTATTATTGTTGATAAGGAAATATTAGCATCCCTTTTGTTATTTAAGGCTTGTTAATTATTACATTGCCTTGCGGTAAAACTGTTGCACCGTTGATGAGTGACTATGCATGGCTTTGGTTTTAATAAGAAAAAGGAAGCTGGTCTCCAATAGTACCACTCCACTACCGAAACACACACACACGCACACACACACACGCACGCGCACACGCGCACACAGGCACACATTCCATAGTCAATTAATTATTGCAACTGAGGTGTTACAAATACTTCAGAAAAAAATCAAGTATAGGCCTATGAAATTCAATATATATGAGATTTTTTAGGACGCCCTAGATTTATAGAGATTTAAGCACACGTTCCAATTATTATTTACAAGGAGCTCATCTCATCATAATCTGCTGTGATTTGATGACACAGATTCACAAACATAAGACAAGAGGAACCACATGGAGGCAGAATATGTTTTCAAATTCTTAAAACCATCTCTTTTTTTTAAATTTGCGTTACATATTGTTGGCACTATAATGTGTGGATAATATAATCAAGCGACAATCAGTCAAACATTGTCTCCCCCTCCTCCAAGATCTCAACAGCCACCAGATGTGTAACATTACATTTTACCTCTTGGAGATGAGGAGAAGGATTCTGCCTGCATGCCACACACCTAAACAACCCAGGCAATTAGCGTCGCCATTAAAAACCCTGGAGGAGCTGTTGAGAGAGAGAGAGAGAGAGAGAGAGAGAGAGAGAGAGAGAGAGAGAGAGAGAGAGAGAGGAGAGAGAGAGAGTATTAAACCAAATTAACCAATAGTCATCATGGATTCATAGTAAACTCTAAACACATCAGAGAGCAGTGGATTGACTGAAGCCCTTTACACACAGAGAGAAAGACTAATAACATAACGTTACATGTGCTCTGAAATATATAGGTACAAGAAATAAAAATAGAGAGAGAGACGAGAGAGAGAGAGAGAGAGAGAGAGAGAGAGAGAGAGAGAGAGAGAGAGAGAGAGAGAGAGAGAGAGAGAGAGAGAGAGAGAGAGAGAAATATTTAGAGCCTGATCAATGGCAGATTTCTATCACAATTTTCCAATCACTTTTTCATAGATATTATTAAACAAGACCAGGAGACCTTGGTTCTGCCAGACCCAGGCTAAGCCGGACTTCACATGACGTGTCAGCCTGTGTCTATGCCCATGTATGTACGAAAGGGGGACAGACTTTTCTGGCTGGGGACCTAAGGACAAAGGGGACAAAACCTGTTTTTTGCCCATGTATGGAGAAAATTACCCCTTGGGTCTGGCAATAAACATCAATATATGAAAACATTTCAGCAAACAAGTAAATATAAAATACAGTGAACTTGTATTCAACCACTTAAAGTTGCACTATATAACGTTCCTCTTCTACCCCGGATTTGAATCCGGTTTCCTGTGTAAGTGCTGTGTTTTTTTTACTAGAGCTTTTACTAGAGCCTGTCTGCTTGCTCAGGGGATAAATGCAATCTTGACCATCAGGTCAAAATTCGTGTCAGATCCTGCGTCTAGGTGAGACATGACCTAAAATACAACCACCCCAAGTGTGTATAAGTTATATTGTATTAACATACTGTACCATACAGATTGGATAAAATTATAAAAATATAAAAAAAATATATAAAACAATGCATCACAACACAAGCTTTCGAAACTGTTTAAAAAATGTTTGAAAGCCTTTGGGAATCTTCCGCCATAATGACGTTATACCCAAAATAGGGACACCAGGTTCAAAGTGTCATACAGGCTGCACAGTGGCAGACGCTGAAATCGGACCGAAAAACGATATATATCGGGGAGCCAGGGCGCTCTAGAGATATGGCTTCTTATCTCCACCAAACTCAGTGTCTCTGGCTCTGTCTCCTCTGTGCTGTTATAATGTGAAGAGTCTCAGAGAACTAGTGCCAAGGCGCTGAAGAACTGATGACATGTCCTCTCCTTCTTTTCCCTTCCTTTAACTCATTCAAACCGGGAAACACATCCGTTGAAACCACTTTATCCATTATGTTATACTTTGGGCTATTAAAAAATAGCAGATATACAAGCTCGTAGCGCGGCACCGAGTGCCGCGCTACGAGCTTGTAGATCTGCTATTTTTTTGAAAAATCTTGAACATTTTGTGCAAATATTTGAATATATTTATATTTTTAAAGGGAACATTTTTGACTCAAATCTATGCTTCTGGGGGCTCAAAATATTTTGAGACCGTGGCCAAATACATATAATTGTGGGGGGTCCTTTCCTTGACATGAATGACATGGATTTAGAAGACATCTTGTAGAATCCCCCCAGGAGCAAAGATTTGAGTTACAAATGTTTGCTTTAAAAACATAATGTGTATTCAAAGATTCGCCCACATTTTCACGATTTAGAATATATAAATTCAGATCTACAAAAGCTCATAGCGCGGGACTCGGGTGCCACGCTATGAGCTTGTATATCTGTCTATTTTGTAATAGCCCAAAGAAATCTACGATGACACCACAAGATGCGTTCCCCCGGATCGATTGGGTTAAACCTTTTATACAGCCTTTACATAGTAACTCCTCGTTATTCTTATTTTGTCACTTTGCTGCCGCACGCACGCACGCACGCACGCACGCACGCACGCACGCACGCACACACACACACACACACACACACACACACACACACACACACACACACACACACACACACACACACACACACACACACACACACACACACACACACACACACAGGCCCTATCAGCATCTAGCCCCCTGATAAAGCAGGCCTTATCTCATTAGGGTCCACATCAAAGTTAATCAGAGATGGGGAATAGTAATTGGCCAACTAGACAATGCCACAGATCATGGGGGGGGCTTTTGTAGTGAATGTCAAGCCCCCCCCCCCCCCCCCCCCAAAAAAAAAAGGGGGCTGGGGCTGGAAGATAGACTACATCTACTGGAGAGAGAGAGAGAGAGAGAGAGAGAGAGAGAGAGAGAGAGAATGACAGAGCTAGGAGGAGTGAGTGTGCATGATGAAGAGAAGGAAAGAGGAGGGCGGGCGCAACAGAAAGAAAGAGGCGAGAGAGAGAGAGAGAGAGAGACGGTGAGAGAGAGAGAGAGAGAGAGAGAGGGAGATGGAGAGAGAGAGAGAGGATGAGAGGAGAGGAGAGGAGAAGAGGGAGTAATGGCGGAGGCAAAGCATAACAAGCAAGCTGCTCAGAATTAATGAGCTTACTCAATAAGAAAAGAATAACCAATCAGGGTGTGTTGGGCAAATATAATTTGGGGAATAATTGCTTGATTGCTTTTCTATAGTAGGGCTGATTTGACCACACACAAGAACTGAGAATTAAGATGTCAAGACAAGAATTAATTTGGCAAGCGAGGGCGGGCGGGCGGGCACACAAATGTTCCCTCGCTCTCTCTCTCTCTCTCCGCGCCGACGCCACTGTCGCTGCACTCAGGCTAGGCGAGCTTTGGAAGCAACGCTAACCCATTAAGACCGGGAAAGTATCTGTGTCAAAAATAGCAGATCTACAAGCTCGTAGCGCGGCACCGAGTGCCGCGCTATGAGCTTGTATATCTGCTATTTTTTTGAAAAATCGTGGAAAATGTGTGCAAATCTTTTAATATATCTTTAACTCAAATCTTTGCTTCTGGGGGGGTCCCTGGAAGAAAATAATTTCAGATGGGGGGGTCCGCAGGCCCAAATACATATCATTTCGGGTGGACCTTGGACATGAGAAAGATTGAACACCACTGATAATTTTGGCGCAATATTTTTTTTTCACTGTTAGGATTTTAGAAGACATTTTTGTAGAATCCCCCAGAAGCAAAGATTTTAGTTATAAAAAAAATCCCAAAAATAGCAGATCTACAAGCTCATAGCTTAGATCTGCTATTTTTTTTTTTTTATAGCCCAAAGAAATCTTTAAAAATGACACACAGATGATGCGTTCCCGGGCCTTAATGGGCTAATGATGAAAACACAGCGGTAGATTGCGTATTCATTTCCCTGCCTCTGTTTTACATACAGAGAGCCATGGCTAATGCCACAGATGTTGGGATATCATGAAAAAAAAAAGAGGGAAAAAAAAAACGTGCGCGTATGCTAACACATTTAATTGGCATTTTTGCATATTCCACTCCAGCGTTGATAGCTAGTTTGCAGCTGATTGTTCCCTCCGTGTCGTCATTGATGTCAGGGTGTTTTTCTTTTTTGGATGGGGTTTTGGGGTGGGTGGGGGTGTGGGGGTGTGGGGGGGCTGTTGTACTGTCTGTGAGGCAGTAATTGGCGCGTTTTAAGCGCCGGTGCCGTTCCCCAAACAGTGCTTATTTTCTGAAGTCTTCTCTCTCTCCTCTCTCTCTCTCTCTCTCTCGATTGGCAGTGTGCGCGCGGAGGGAGGCTGTAGTGTGGTGTGTTGTTGTGTGTGTGTGAGTATCGCCTTTCATTACCTGCTACCTGCTTTGAGAAATGAGTCTCGACCTCCACTCTACGCTCAGGCTCTTCTGTGTGAGGAGCAACAACAACGAGGAGAAAAAAAACGCTCTCTCTCTCTGTCCTCTAACAAAGTGCCGCCGGTGGTCAGAGTGACACATTAGAGAATAACAGACAGACAAGCAGCACAGTGAGGAGGAGGACGGGCGAAACAACAGCCACTATGGACCACCTTAATGCACCCAGCTGCACCCAGATAATGATGCACGCTCACACACACACACACACACACACACACAAGCATGATACACGCACACACACGTCCACGCACGCACGCCCGTACGCACGCTCGCACACATACCGCTCCATTTCCATTACAGGGGCCACTGATTGTGACGTCCAACGCGGCAGCAGGTTATTAATAGTAATCATGGGGTATGATGCCGGGTAGAATGTGACATTAGCACTACATTTGGATTGGATTCAAACGGGCCCCCGGCCGGTTGCAATTTAGATTTTGAATGAGAACTAAGTCAAAAATCTGACCACCGTGCATATGAATCCACACACATATATATATGTATAAAATTTGCTCCCACGTGCGTACCGGGTACTTAGTTCCAATTAGGACTGAAAACACTGAGGCTCTCACACACTGCTGGCTCAGTTATCACCTCTCGGCAGGTTCCACTGCAAGCACTATTCATTTTCAAATGAGCGCACACACACGTGTGTGTGTGTGTGTGTGTGTGTGTGTGTGTGTGTGTGTGTGTGTGTGTGTGTGTGTGTGTGTGTGTGTGTGTGTGTGTGTGTGTATGTGCGTGTGTGCTTGTATTACTACTGTATACTCGTAAGGGCCAAACGTCCCCAGAAGTATAGTCAAATTTGATAAATTGAAAGAGAAATGGTTTCTTTACAGTATTGATTTCGTCGACTAAAAGTATGACGAAAAATGTCCGTCGACTACCTTTTTTCACTGACTAAAACAAATTAAAAACTGCATAAAAACTAAGCAACGATGACTAAAACTAAGACTAAATATATTGACAATTTCGTGAACAAATAAAAACTGGACTAAAATGTTAGTGAGGGACTAGTGGAGAAGAGATCCAGCAGAACTAAAAGACAAGTCTTTTTATGTTTGGTTGCGCTCGGGTGTTGCGCTCTGAAAATAGCCGATCTACAAGCTCACAACACGTCACAGTTGTTGTGAGCTTGTAGATCGGCTATTTTCAGCATGCAACCAAGTGTAAAATCGGCCATTACGACACCACCAAGGCACCATCAAGGCACCATCAAGGCACCGCCAAAATACATTTTAGTCTAGACTAAAGGGTGGACTA
Source organism: Gymnoscopelus microlampas (assembly GCF_963454915.1). Lineage (NCBI taxonomy): Eukaryota > Metazoa > Chordata > Actinopteri > Myctophiformes > Myctophidae > Gymnoscopelus > Gymnoscopelus microlampas. Next base: position 38,058,532 of record NC_139957.1, read on the forward strand.
TAATCTTTTTAGTCAAATAAAACCAGAGAAAAAACAAAACTTTTCAGACGAAAAGATATGACAAATATGAGAAAAACGAAATGGAATTTTATTCAAAAGACTATGAAATCAAAATTTGCTGTCAAAATCAACGTTGTTGCTTTATGTTTAAAAAAAAAAGAGTTAGGTTTAGGAAAAGTTTCAGGCTGTGGATAGGGTTAGGAGGATTAGGCATTTAGAGGTTAGGTTTAGGGGCTGGGGGTTAGAGTTATACTTATAGTTGCACACCGTGGTGTTACTTGTAGATTACTTGTAGGGTTAAACAAAATGGCAAACGACATTTAAAAATCTTAAACTGTTGATGTCCTCGCGAGAATAGCATAGTAATACCAATGTGTGTGTGTGTGTGTGTGTGTGTGTGTGTGTGTGTGTGTGTGTGTGTGTGTGTGTGTGTGTGTGTGTGTGTGTGTGTGTGTGTGTGTGTGTGTGTGTGTGTGGAGGTGGTGTTGACATTATTTCAGGCGGGGTGTGGGGTGAGAGAAGGGGAATAAATAAGCAGGCAGAGGTCCTGTCAGGGTGATGTTATTGTCACCCTGTGGTTTGCCCGCAGCATTATGAGCACAGGAACATTGCCATATCCCTCACTGTCACACAGTGTGTCTCACACACACACACACAGACACACACACACACACACACACACACACACACACACACACACACACACACACACACACACACACACACACACACACACACACACACGCACACACACACACACACACACAGGCAGGCCCATGTGTGTGTGTATAGGGATCCAGGGCACATGTTCTAGGTAAATTTGCTTTGATACCGCATTGCACCTAATTGAGTCACGAAAAGGCAATGTCTCTATTCATTCATTCCCTGCATCAAGGAATTTGAAAATGTTAGATTATTTCGCTGGAGGATTAAACCTCATTTTCGTGTGTTAACCTATTAGGATAGCTCATCTGCATTGCTAATGCCCCCGCTGGCAGACAGCTGTCACTGCCCATGGAGAGAGAGAGAGAGAGAAAAAAAAAAACCTGGTCATGCAATCCTTGAATGAGTGATCCCCACACAGATTAGTGGCAGTGAACTTCGCTGAGCCCGACTGATAAGGCGGCAAAATTCCCAAGTTGCCAATAGCTTTTCCGAAAATTATCAGACTGCAAGGCAAAGGGAGAAATTGTGCCTTCCGGCTCAGGGGGCTTCAATCCAGGGTTTGCCCAGATTGACATTATTTAATCCGTCAAGACCGGGGAACGCATCTCCGTCATTTTTTAGATAGTCTTTGGCTATTCAAAAATAGCAGATATACAAGCTCATAGCGAGAAAAAACATAGCATCTGCTGTTTCTTTTTAATTGTAAAAATTGGTGCAAATATTTTAATATATATTCTATATATTATTTAAAGCGAACATTTGTAAAATATTTTGTTCCAGGGACCTCCAGAAACAAAGATTTGAGAACAAAATGTTTGCTTCAAAAAATACATATTATTCAAAGATTTGCACACATTTTCACGATTTTTTCAAAAATAGCAGATCTACAAGCTCATAGCGCGGCACCGAGTGCCGCGCTATGAGCTTGTAGATCTGCTATTTTTGAATAGCCATAGAAAAATCTAAAAATGACACACGGTGCTGCGTTACCGCCGGTCTTAATGGGTTAAAGCTATGGAAATGGGGCTCTGGCTATCTGGAGGATTGCTAAAATAAGACATTTTTTCCCGGCAACATTTATGAATACGCTGACAGGAGAGGATAGGGGCAAACATATATATATATATATATATATACATATAAATATATATATGTGCTGTGTGCATTCTCGAAAAAGCAATTTGAGGGTAATTTCATGATTTTATGATCTAATCTGGATAAATAAATAAACAGATATGTGTGTGGAGGGAAAAGCCATATTGCTGTAATATTCTTAGAGGACCTCGGCAATCTTCATCGAGAAGCTACTTTAACCCATTGAGACCTGAAGCCGATTCTACATGTCTCCTAAATCCCAACAGTATTCTGAAAAACGTATGTTTCTATATCAGTGGTGCTCAATCTTTTTCATGTCAAGGACCCCCAAAATGATATGTATTTGGCCGCGGACCCCCATCAAAATATTTTGTTCCAGGGACCCCCCAGAAGCAAAGATTTGAGTTAAAAATGTTCGCTTTAAAAATATATGTATTCAAAGATTTGCACACATTTTCACGATTTTTCAAAAATAGCAGATCTACAAGCTCATAGCGCGGCACTCGGTGCCGCGCTATGAGCTTGTATATCTGCTATTTTTGAATAGCCCAAATTATTTTACAAAGTGTAAAATAATGCTTTTTAGCTAGAAATCTAAAAATGACACAGTTCCAGGTCTTAATGGGTTAACCGGAGGTGCAGTCTGTTTACAGTAGCATGCATGTGTATATACATATACTGTATATACAGTATGTTATGTGACAGCATAAACCAAGTGCATTGTTTTATAACCTGATGCAGCAGAAATTGAGGTGAAAAAAAAAAAAACTAAATCACTTTCAATCATGTTTTTTTCCTGATTGCCAGTGTGTATACACACACACACTGCCAATGTAATATTTTGTGCACCGAGTTCCATATTAGATTCTTAGGAAGACTAGTATTATTTGCTGGGGCCCAATAAAATGACAATATGATGCTCTTGTTATAGAAGAAGCACTGGTGCAGATAGAGATACTGTACTATATCACCGTGACCATTTGTTTGTTTTTCCACGGTGGATACAGAACTGTTTAGGATGCAGCAGCACTAGTGCTGAATGACGTGTGCAGCCATTTTGCATAGCTGAACACCAGGGCTCTGCACGTATACTGTAGGTATAGGGCTGTGTGGAAATTTAACCCATTCAACCCGGGAACGCAGCTCTGTCATTTTAGATTTCTTAGGCCTGTGTGAAGAGAGTGGTGCCTTTGATGAGCCCCGTATTGATGTTGTCATCAATGTTTGTTTATTGGACATACATACGGACGGACACACAGACAAAGTCAGATATAGGAGTGGTTGGCACCACTCAAAAAAAAGAAAAATAATATTGTTATATTATTTTGGGGATATTTTATAATTAATATTTTTGCAATTGTTATGAATAATCGTGAAAATGTGTGCAAATCTTTAAATATAGATATATGTTTAAAGCAAACATTTGTAAAAATATTTTCTTCCAGGGACCCCCAGAAGTATAGTTTTGAGTTACAAACATTGGCTTTAAAAAACAATATATATATATTGAAATATTTGACACATTTTCACGATTTTTCAAAAAATAGCAGATCTACAAGCTCGTAGCGCTAATCTAAAAAACTACAGAGATGCGTGCGTCCCCCCCCGGATTGAATGGGTTATACAGGGTTGGAGAATAGTGTGTGTGTGTGTGTGTGTGTGTGTGTGTGTGTGTGTGTGTGTGTGTGTGTGTGTGTGTGTGTGTGTGTGTGTGAGTGAGAGTGAGTGAGTGCGTGTGTTCGTGCGTGCGTGTGTATGTACGTGCTGAGTTTGTCTTCAAGTGCGTATGTGTGTGCAAATGGATGAGTGAGAGTGATTTGTGTGAGTGAGTGTGTGTGTGTGTGTGTGTGTGTGTGTGTGTGTGTGTGTGTGTGTGTGTGTGTGTGTGTGTGTGTGTGTGTGTGTGTGTGTGTGTGGGGTGGTGGTGGGGGGGGGGCACTATTCCTGAGTACCTATTGAAAATGAACACAAACATCAATCAGGGCCTGGCCCCTCGTGTTCAGAACCTTGGAGGGTCATACTGTAGTGGTCACGCACGCGTTTCTCTCCCAGGATGCATCTGTGCGCTGTTTTTTAATGACGGGCGGAATATTAATCCCGTCGCGTCTCTCTCTCTCTCTCTCTCTCCTCTCTCTCTCTCTCTCTCTCTCTCTCTCTCTCTCTCTCTCCCCTCACCTTTGTTTAAATGCTATGCAAATTAGTTGTGTGTGTGTGTGTGTGTGTGTGTGTGTGTGTGTGTGTGTGTGTGTGTGTGTGTGTGTGTGTGTGTGTGTGTGTGTGTGTGTGTCTCAGGGTTGTGTGAATGCGGTGTAGGACACTTCAGCAGGGCCTAATGGATACAACTTCATTGGCCGTGGTCATTATCCTGGGTGTTGAAGAGCGCAGTGACCTCACATTATACTACAATAGATCTCCCCTCCATGCTCAGCCAACGGCCAATAATGTAAGGCCACTGGGCGCGGCGCACGCACCCATCATATCCTCTATATACCAAGGTTGATCTGATCGTCATATAAGGACCCGGTACTGTAGGTACTACTGTACCTTGTTTGCACTCGACTCAGTTAAAGGAGAAGACCACTCATTTTCAACTTCGAACTATGTCTTTAACCCATTGAGACCTGAAGCCGATTCTACATGTCTCCTAAATCTCAACAGTATTCTGAAAAAACGTTTGTTTCTATATCAGTGGTGCTCAATCTTTTTCATGTCAAGGACCCCCAAAATGATATGTATTTGGCCGCGGACCCCCATCAAAATATGTTGTTCCAGGGACCCCCCAGAAGCAAAGATTTGAGTTAAAAATGTTCGCTTTAAAAATATATATATTCAAAGATTTGCACACATTTTCACGATTTTTCAAAAATAGCAGATCTACAAGCTCATAGCGCGGCACTCGGTGCCGCGCTATGAGCTTGTATATCTGCTATTTTTGAATAGCCCAAAGTATAATATAATGCTTTTGAATAAGAAACCCCCCCCCCCCCTTCTATGTTGTCTAGAACTGGAGAATTGATTGAGTCTGGTGCTTCCATGAGGACGTTTTCTTTCCCAAGGGGCGGGATCAAAACAATGGCCCTCGCTCGACGCAATTGGTTAGACCTACAACCAACTACCAATTACCAGTCTCCCATATTCAAATACTTGGGCCCTGATTGGTCACACACGTCTTCTGGAGCAGGAAATGGATTCTCTAAGGAGGGAGCGGTGCCAGACCCAAATCGTCTGCATGGTCCCAGGCTATGATCACATGACCTCAATCAATTATCCAGTTATTGACCTGTTTCCTAGGCTTGTGTTTTCCACTTCCTGTCGGATTTCATTGGATATCATTAGTCATCTGACCGGTTTCATTGGATTTCATTGGATCAAAAGACAGGAAGTGGAACACAGTGAAAAGCCTAGGAAACAGGTGAATAGGCAACATAGAAGGGGGGGGGGGGTCTTATTTCCACACAACAGCTCTAAGGTGTATTAAAACATAGATCGAAGTTGAAAATGAGTGGTCTTCCCCTTTAAGCACTTATTAGGCCCCTATAAACTCCAGTCGCACGACGAATAGCGTAAACAGCAGATCTATAACATCCCGATGTGTTGTATCGCGAAGCGTGGCGAGCTTGTAGATCTGCTACTTTTGCCATTTAAATTTTTTTTTTTTTTTATGTTTTGAATTGTTTTTAAATCCCTTTATTTTATTTTAAAAATGCATTTTATTTTCGCCTATGACATGCCAAAAATATAGGGACGCCAGGTTTAACGTGGTTAAGCTTTTTTTTTATTTCGGACGGAGACGGAGTTTTGTTAGTTTGCATGAATACAAAGAGCAACAAAAAAAAGCCTCCGATTTGCAACGCTAGCCATAATGAGAGCTACAGCGTATAGCGTTGGGATGTCTGTCTGTTAGCCTGAATGTGCAGCACAAAGGCTAATCAGTGTTTGGGGGGCTACGGGGGCAGAGAATCCTCTCTGACCCACCCCTGTTTGACTTAACCCACTTAGACCGGGAACGCATCTGTGTGTCATTTTTAGATTTTTTTTTGGCTATTCAAAAATAGCAGATCTACAAGCTCATAGTGCGGCACAAGAGCAATAAAATAAAAAAAAATCATGACAATTTGTGCAAATCTTTAATTTTATATTTTTTAAAGCGAACATTTGTAAAATATTTTGTTCCAGGGACCCCCAGAAGCAATGATTTGTGTTACAAATGTTTGCTTTAAAAAAAAAAAAAAATATATATATATATATATATATATATATTCAAAGATTTGCAAAAAAAATCACAATAAAAAAAATATATAGCAGATCTACAAGCTCATAGCGCTGCGCTATGAGCTTGTAGATATGCTATATATATTTTTTTATATTTATTTTTATATATATTTTTTTCGTATATTTTTTTCATATATTTTTTTATATATTGTTTTTATATATTTTTTAAATGTTTATATATGCTATTTTTCAATAGCCAAAAGAATCTAAAAATGACACACAGATGCGTTCCCGGTCTTAATGGGTTAACTGCTGCATTTCTGCTTCCACTGATCCAGGGGTCTTTGTGTACATTGTAATGAGTGCGGACATAATCCGGCAGATTTTTTTTTTTTCCTGAACCCCCCCGTCCCCCCGTCCCCCCCCATCACCCCCATCAGGCCTGGGGTTTAGGCTCTGACCCAGGAGGGCTGCCGGAGGGGGGGTGTAGAGATAGAGCCACAATGCGCCCCCCCCCCGACCCCCATGAGAGATACGGACATTTAGGGATGTTCTGACGGTTCTGCTGTGATTGAGCTAGTAACCCCATTTTAATCCTATTAACCCATTAAGACCGGGAACGCATCTGTGTGTCATTTTATATAGACTTCTTTGGGGCTATTCAAAAATAGCAGATCTACAAGCTCGTAGCGCGGCACCGAGTGCCGCGCTACGAGCTTGTAGATCTGTTATTTTTTGAAAAATCGTGAAAATTTGTGCAAATCTTTGAATATATATATATATTTTTAAAGCGAATATTTGTAACTCAAATCTTTGCTTCTGGGGGGGTCCCTGGAACACAATATTTTGAGATGGGGGGTCCGTGGCCAAATATATATATCATTTTGGGGGTCCTTGACATGAAAAAGTTTGAGAACCACTGATGTAGCAACATAGGTTTTTTTCAACAAAAAGAAAACTGTTGGGATTTAGAAGACATTTTGTCGAATCGGCCTCAGGTTTTAATGGGTTAATGGTAAATTTCATTTAAAAAAAAAAAGGCTAAATCTGCTGCTGCAGGACCCGGCTAAGGGGCTGGCAGGACAGGACAGGGGGGGGAAGATCGGGGGACAGGGACGGGACGGGACGGGACGGGCTGTGGAAAATATAAAGATAGTAAAAAAAGATGGTGAATTAAAAGCCTGTCCTTAGGGGTACTCATTCATTTTGGAAGAAGAGACATGTGGGACCGGAGGGGGAAAACAAAGGACAACTAAGAAGAGGAGGAGAAAAAAAAAGACATAGAAAGTAACCGGGAACAATGAGCCCCATTGTGTCAGCTCAGCCTCAAAGGGGCGGATAACTACTGTCAAATATACACAAGGTTAACCCATTAAGACCGGGAACGCATCTGTGTGCCATTTTTACATTATTTTGGCTATCAAAAAATAGCAGATATACAAGCTTGTATATCTGCTATTTTTTTTTAATCGTGAACATTTGTGCAAATCATTTTTTAAAGCGAAAATGTTTAACTAAAATCTTTGCTTCTGGGGGGTCCCTGGAACAAAATATTTTGAGACGGGGGTCCGCGGACAAATACATGTCATTTTGAGGGTCCTTGACATGAAAAAAGTTTGCGAACCACTGATTATAGCAAAAAAAAATCTCAAAAAAGTGTTGGGATTTTAGAAGACATTTGTAGAATCACCCAGAAGCAAAGATTTGAGTTACAAATGTTCGCTTTAAAAAATAATATATATATTCAAAGATTTGCACACATTTTCATGATTAAAAAAAATAAAAAATAGCAGATATACAAGCTCACAGCGCGGCACTCGGTGCCGCGCTGTGAGCTTGTATATCTGCTATTTTTGAACAGGCAAAACAAAAATGAAACAGATGCGTTCCCGGTCTTAACGGGTTAACTCATTCAGCGAGCATCCATCTAAGCGCTTGAAGGACGTGTTATTGGCAGAACAGGGTAATAAATGTACAGCGAAAAAGCGAAGGCACAGGAAGTGGAGGAGCGCCTCGTCGTTCCCGCGGGGGTGTTTGTACCTAGAGGGTGGAGGGACAAAAAAAAAAAAACGCGGAGGGCTCCTCAATGCGCTTTTGTCTCGGGGCGTAGCGGGGAGCAAGAGTGCGCCGGTGGTCCCTTGCCCTCGCTCTCTCTCTCTCTCTCTCTCCCGTCAGAGAGAGGAGGAAGAGGGCTTTTTTACACAGCTAGCATGAGCGGCTTAAAATCCCCCCATTGTACGGAACAAGAGGGGAGTGACAAGGCCCATACAGACAGAAAGTGTTCTTTAGCCAAACAGGCCAGGATATGACTATTTAAGGGCCACGGGTGTGAATGGAAAATAACCCCCGTGAAGAATGGAGCCCGTTGTTGGGGAACATCGATACTCGGCCTCCCTCCCTCCTCCTCCTCTAAAAAAGGTGTCCGGTCATCACTCATCCATGTGTTACATGGAAACATTTGCACTGTGTTGGCACTGCGTTTCCGTCATTACCAAACCCTGTCTGACTGTCCATGCCTTGTCCTGGGCTCGCGCCCATGTCACATTCTAGTAGACAGACAGTAGCTGGATATTGTATGGCGGCCAGGGCCGGAGTCCCTCTAATGATGTGATATGATGTGTCATTATAACAGGCACAGGGGTTAACCCATTTAGACCGGGAATGCACCTGTGTCATTTTAAGATTTATTTGGGCTATTCAAAAATAGCAGATCTACAGCGGCACCGAGTGCCGCGCTATGAGCTTGTATATCGGCTATTTTTGAAAAATCGGGAACATTTTTGCAAATCTTTGAATATATATATATTTTTAAGGCGAACATTTGTCACTTAAATCTTTGCTTCTGGGGGATTCTACACGTGTCTTCTAAATCCTAACATTTAAAAAAAAAAACGTGTTTCTATATGAGTGGTTCTCAAACATTTTCATGTCAAGGACCACCCAAAATTATATGTATTTGGCCGTGGACCCTCATCTCAAAATATTTTGTAACAGGGGACCCCCAGAAGCAAAGATTTGAGTCAAAATGTTCCCTTAAAAATATACATATATTCAAATATTTGCACAAATTTTGACAATTTTTCGAAGAAATAGCAGATCTACAAGATCATATGAGCTTGTATATCTGCTATTTTTGAATAGCCAGATAAATAAAATAAATGACAGATGCGTTCCCGGTCTTAATGGGTTAAAGCTTGATTTACACTTCGTTTCGTGGCCGGTGTCGCTCGCACGCACGCCTGGGAGAAAAAAAAAATCAATGCGCGACACAATGCGACACCGAGGCATAAATCAGAGCGTAATGTCTGACATGGGTCGTTAGAGAGAGGAGCCCCCCCCCCCCCCCCGGTTCGCTGATGTGACACACAGGGCCGTGAACCCCAAACCTCTCTAAGGGGAATATAGCCGAAGCTCACCCCCTAGTTCAGCTCCAACATCATTATTTAGATACCGCAACCGTATAACCCACTTAGACCAGGGGAAAGGATCTGTGTCATTTTTTAGATTTCTTTGGCTATTAAAAAATAGCAGATCTACAAGCTCATAGCGTGGCACCGATTTTTTTTTTGTGCAAATCTTTGAATATATATATTTTTTTAAAGCAAACATTTGTAACTCAAATCTTCTGCTTCTGGCGATTCAACAGTTTTCTGAAAGACGTATGTTGCTACAGTATATGAGTGGCTCTCAAACTTTTCCATGTCAAGGACCCCCCAAAAATGACATATATTTGACCGCGGACCCCCCCCATCTCAAAATATGTTGTTCCAGGGACCCCCACCAGAAGCACAGATCGGAGTTAAAAATGTTGATTCTTAAACATGATATTCAAATATTTGCACAAAGTTTCCACAATTGTCCCCATAAAAAATAGCAGATATACAAGCTCATAGCGCGGCACTCGGTGCCGCGCTATGAGCTTGTAGATCTGCTATTTTTGAATAGCCAAGAAATCTTAAAATGACACACAAATGCGTTCCCGGTCTCAATGGGATAAAATCCTGCTTCTACCCTCTTTTCCCCTGTGGAGTATCTCCACTAGCAGGGTCCGGGGAGGGAGGGGAGGGGAACGTGTGCATAATCAGTGAACCCGAGCGAGGGGATTGGCCCCGACAAGCGGCTGAGGATTGACTGACAGGCGTTTTTGCTCCTGTGAACCTCCTGTGAGGTCTTGGGGATCCAGCTTTTCTTCCCAGGACGAGCGAGACCCTTCTCTAAGTATCCTGAGACCCCCTTCCTTCTGTCTGTGTGAGCGAGGGCCAACAAGCTCCTAGAAAAGCCTTGGGATACATTTATGTATGTTGTTGTGGGGCTCTCTAACCTTTTCTTATAATGAGTTCACATCATAACCATTGACCTAAGACAAATTCAACGTGTGTGTGTGTGTGTGTGTGTGTGTGTGTGTGTGTGTGTGTGTGTGTGTGTGTGTGTGTACGTGTGTGTGTGTGTACGTGTGTGTACGTGTGTGCGTGCGTGTGCGTCAGTGGTGGAAAAAGTACTCCTATATTTTACTTAAAGTAAAAGTATCAATACTGCAATGTAGAAATACTCCGGAATTACAAAAATTACTTGAGTAAAAGTACAAAGGTATTACCAAAGGTAAAAGTACAAAAATGTTTGAATATAGCAGATCTACAAGCTCACAACGTGTCGCACTCGCATCGCGATGGAGTAGAAGTAAAAGTAAAGTAAAAAATACCTAAAAATTGTACTTAAGTACAGTACTTGAGTAGATGTACTTAGTTACTTTACACCACTGGTGTGTGTGTGCGCGTGTTTGTTTGAGTGCGAAAAAGCAAGAGAGAGAGAGAGAGAGAGAGAGAGAGAGAGCAAGGCAGCCAAGGACCACATCAAGGGGGTGTGAAGAATGTTGTTCTAGCGTAAATTCCCATTTTACGAGTGTGTTAACTGGGGGCCTAATTAGATAACAGCTCATCTCAGGGCGGTGTGATGATGGAATGGGCGTATACGTGTGATAAAGATGTCACGCTACACAGACAGCCTGCTTTACTGTGTGCTGCACACGCAATAAACATACCAAGGACACAACATGCAGAGGATGACGCCTAGCGAAGCCTAGTTGTTATATGATTTATATCAGTGGTTTTCAACCTTTTTTGCGTCAAGGACCCCCAAATTGACACATTTTAGCCCAGGGACCCCCATTTGAAAAGATATGCCAGGGACTCAACCATTTTGATTTCTTGGGGGTCCCACACACACGTGTGTGGTCCCACACACACACACACACACACACACACACACACACACACACACACACACACACACACACACACACACACACACACACACACACACACACACACACACACACACACACACACACACACAATTGCTGTGTTGTGGAATACAACATTATGCAAAGGTCTTCATACTGTAGCTAGAATGCAGTGCAGAGCTTTCCTTGGTTTTTGGAAAACAATCACGCAAATGACACGGTGAGAGCTGTATAGAGTAGAGACTGCAGGAGTCTATAAATGTCATTGTATTTATTCATTTAAATGTCACTGTAGTTATTTTTAAATGTCACCGCATAGGGCATAGCAACGGCAGCCATTTTGTGGTGCCACTGATAGAAAACCAATTCATTTTACCCATAAAGATTTCCCGAAAATATTTATATACATTATTGTAAGCCTGGAACCAAGCCATCCACGCTCCTGGTGAATCACGGCCATAAAACATTTGATTCTGTGTCAAAACATATTTGAAAACCATGGGGAAAAAAGGGTATTTATTAAATATAGTATATGATTATAATCAAATATTCAAATATGTTTGGATACAGAATCAAATGTCTTATGGTCATGAATGATTCACCACGAGCCTTTTAGTCATAGTCTTTTGAATAAAATTCCATTTAGTTTTAGTCATCTGAAGTGTTTTAGTTTTTGTCTAATTTTAGTCGACTAAATCTACAGTTGATTTAGTCGACTAAAATGTGTTTTGGCGGGTGCCTTGATGGCGTCGTAATGGCTGATTTTACACTCGGTTGCATGCTGAAAATAGCCGATCTACAAGCTCACAACGCGTCGCAGCGCGACGCGTTGTGAGCTTGTAGATCTGCTATTTTCAGAGCGTAACACCCGAGCGCAACCAAACATAAAATGACTTGTCTTTTAGTTCTAGTGGATCTCTTTTCCACTAGTCCCTCACTAACATTTTAGTCTAGTTTTTATTTGTTGACGAAATTGTCAATATATTTAATCTTAGTTTTAGTCATCAAAGCTTAGTTTTTATTTAGTTTTCATCAGTGAAGAAAGGTAGTTGACCAACATTTTTCGTCATAGTTTTAGTTGACGAAATCAACACTGGTTCTCTGGCTTGTAACATTTCTCTATCACTTATATATATACTGAACCATGTGGATTGGGTCCGTGTTGAATACAACGTACACACTCTGTAGCCTCTCAGAATTCATATTTTATCTCTCTTATTCAACATTCGGTCTAACATTGGCGTTCCAACCGAATTCCCCACCGCTAAGATATTGTCAACATACTCTAGACCGGCTCTGAAAGTTTGACCTTCTCTCAATAATAGATAACATACAGTAACGCTATTATTATTATAGCTTTAGGACCACACACCACTAGCTACTGTAATATCAGATTCAGATATCTGGAGAGAGAGAGAGAGGGAGAGAGAGAGAGAGAGAGAGAGAGAGAGAGAGAAAAGTGTCTCAGCTGCACACAAACAAATTGTATCCAAAATAACATGATTGTGGTAGGACAAAGAGAGAGAGAGAGAGAGAGAGAGAGAGAGAGAGAGAGAGAGAGAGAGGCAGAGAGAGTTGTGCTGCATCAGAGTCAGAAAGAGAGAGAGAGAATACCTAGACGACCTGGCGTGCCGTGGACCCCTGTTCACAAGAGAAAAGGACCACCCCTACCAGTTAAGATTGTAAATCCAAATGGGGGGCGGGGGGGGGGGGGCTTGGAGGAATTGCTGGGCTATATTGGATCCGACCTCCTGGCTCTGGGAATATGATAAGCACTTATCTGTTTGCACTAACAGAGCAGATGCATTCTGGGTCTTCTTACCGTATACCGCTGGAGAGCATTTCGTCTGTATAGTGTATATGCATCCACATCCACACACACACACACACACACACACACACACACACACACACACACACACACACACACACACACACAGACACACACTAAGGCACACAAATGTATACATCCCCCCAGAAATAATATCTCTCCACACAATGGAAAGAAAGGCAGGGAAATATAAGTATCTCCCCAGACCCCACGCCTCAACCCCGGCTCATCCTACTTATAATTAGCTCTCTTGTTGCCGTTGTTTGTGGCACAGAGCCCACACAAAACAAGTGCTTCATGGGAGGAGGTATTTATCAACATTTCCATTTAGCGGCCGTATACACAAGGAAGAGGAAGGAGGGGGGGAAAAAAAGGAAAAAAATGGGGGGGGGGGGGCATAAACGTCCCCACATTCGCCACCCGGTTCACGGACAAACTCCTATAACCTATTAAAACCGGGAACGCATCTGTGTCATTTTAGCTATATATATATATATTTGTTACGCCCGGGATTCGAACCCGGGTCTCTCGCGTGGAAAGCCAACATTTTAACCACAAAAATAGCAGATCTACAAGCTCATAGCGCGTCACTTCGTGCCGCGCTATGAGCTTGTAGATCTGCTGTTTTAGAAAAGTCTTGACAATTTGTGAATATATATTTGTTTTTAAAATAAAATCTTTGCTTCTGGGGGTCCCTGGAACAAACTATTTTTGAGATGGGGGGGCAGGGGGTCCACGGCCAAATACATACATACAAAATTGTGCGTGGTCCTTGACAAGGAAAAGTTAGAGAACTACGTTTTTCAGATTTGTTTTAGGATTTAGAAGACCCATTTTTATAGAATCGGGGTCCTCTGGTCTTAATGGGTTAATTCGGCGAGGAAGCGAACGTGGGGGGGGGGGGGGGGGGCTGGAGAGGGTGGTGGGTGGAGGGAGAGGTGGGGGGTGGGGGGCGGTGTTTTCAGGCAGACGCTAGACAAGCGTATCACAAATAGTGTGCGGCGGGCGGATAGGGGAGCTCATGACAACAGATCATCAGTAATTTTCAAAAGTACTGAGTTGCAGCGCGGCAGCGCCGCGTTCAGCGGGTCACAAAGTGTACTTGACAGGAAATATGCATACTGAGTGGATCCCACTCCGGCTTTTTCATTTGCATTGTGTATTGATTTTTTTCTTTTTTTCCCTTTTTGGTCCCATTTAACCCATTGAGACCGGGAACTCATCCGTGTCATTTTATTCAAAAATAGCAGATCTACAAGCTCGTAGTGCGGCACTCAGATCTGCGATTTTTTGGGGGGAAATCGTTAAAATGTGTGCAAATCTTTGAATACATATATTTTTAAACCAAAACATGTGTAACTCAAATCTTTGCTTCTGGGGGATTCTACAAATGTCTTCTAAATCCTAACAGTTTTTTGGTTCTTAAACGTTTACATGTCAAGGACCTCCAAAATGATATGTATTTGGCCGCGGACCCCCATCTCAAAATATGTTGTTCTAGGGACCCCCCCCCCCCCCCCAGAAGCAAATGTTTTGGTTAAAAACGTTCACTTTAGAAATATATATATATATTCAAAGATTTGCAAAAAAAACATGTTTTTTCCAAAATAGCAGATCTACAAGCTCATAGCGCGGCACTCGGTGCCGCGCTATGAGCTTGTAGATCTGCTATTTTGAAATGACACACAGATGCGTTCCCGGTCTAAACGGGTTAATACAATATTATGTGTGGGTCTGCGGCGGCTTTTAGGCGTCTGTGGAGTGGGCTGCCTCCATCGCGGGGCTTAATGATAATTGCAGCGTGGTGGTGGAAGGCAACAAGCTCAGGTAGATTTCATCACAGGGCCATCAGCACCCTCTCTCTCTCTCTCTCTCGCCCACCTCCACTCTCCCATTCCCATACCCCCCCGTTTCTCACAAACACACAAAAACACACACGCATGCACGCACGCACACACTCAAGTGTGTATGCCGCATGCATACACACACGCACAGCCTCATGCACTCACGTGCATACATACTCTCATGCACTCACGTGCATGCACTCATGCACTCACGTGCATACACACACGCACTCACGTGCATACACACATGCACTCACGTGCATACACACATGCACTCACGTGCATGCACTCACACACTCACGTGCATACACACATGCACTCACGTGCATACACACACGCACTCACGTGCATACACACACACACTCACGTGCATACACTCACGTGCATACACACATGCACTCATGTGCATACACACATGCACTCACTTGCATACACACAAAGATGCATGCGTGCACGGACTGCACGCAAGCACTCACTCACAGATGCACGTGCGCAGACACATGCATGAATGTGTGCACGCACACGCACATAGTATGCACGGACACACATGCATATATACATAGACAATTCCATGCTCACACACACACACACACACACACACACACACACACACACACACACACACACACACACACACACACACACACACACACACACACACACACACACACACACACACACACACACACACACAACACACACACACACACACGCACGCGTGTGTGCATACACAGACACATGAACAATATATGCAAATACAGACACATGCATGAGCACGTGAAAATATAGAAAATAGAAAAATAGCAAAGACAATATTCCAGGGCAAAAACAAAAGAGAATATTTTTAACACTTTACACTCCCAATGACTCGGAATGACGTGTTCTTCTAACCCTTCAGTTTATCTCCACACATGTCTGCCTACAGTAATGAAGAGCATCCACACCTGCATTATAAACATAACATGTCAGCTGCTTTAACTACATGAACCTGAAGCCTCCCCATCGTGGGGGCAAACATTTGGGCAAAAGAAAATAGCCGCGTTTGTAGATCTGCTATTTTTTCGGCGAAGAGATTTGGTGTAGAGCATGAGTCTTCACACAAATCTTTGTGTGATGGGGAACACAGCAGATCCACATGCTCACAAGTTGAGTGAGTTTGTACTGTAGATCGGCTGTATTCAGAGCGTTGGTGTAGAAGGGAAAAGAGCAGACCAGGTACAGAGGCACAGTACGGATGCTGGTTGGTTAAACCCCATATGGTTGAGCAGAGTCCCTCAGGTCTCATTATGCTAGTGTAACCTCGCGTCACCAGCCTTTCCACTGTGCAGGAAAGCCTGGTATTTGTTCTAAAACTAGCGATCCGGTGTGATCCGGTTAAGAAAAAAGGAAAATAATAATAGTGGTTTAATGCAGTGGTTCTCAAACTTTTTCATGTCAAGGACCCCCAAATTGACACTTATTAGCCCGCGGACCCCCATTTGAAAAGATATGCCAGGGACCCCCATAAGAGACGATTTTTACAGCTCTAGCAGTGATTCTCAACCATTTTAATTTCAAGGACCCCCAGTTTGACATGCATTAGGGCTACGGACCTCCACTTAATGGCATGTATGTCTCTGGGACCCCAATTCATATTGTAAAATCAATTTTAATTTAACTCTGAGAATGTACAAATGGAACCAAATGGACCCGTTAGGGTCCATTTGGTTCCATTTGTACACTCTCAGAGTTACAGACCCATAAGGGTCCATTTGGTCCCTGTCCATCATTTAGCTGGGGACCCCCTGGAACCCCCTCAAGTACCCCTGGGGGTCCCCGGACCCCACTTTGAGAACCAATGGTTTAATGTATATGAAGCTATCTATGAAAATGTTTCACCTGAAACACAATTTCTACGCAATATGTAGTAGGGGGGTCCCTGCTTCATCTCTCTCTCAGCTAAGGGGGTCCTTGGCCCGAAAACTGTTGTAGTCAGGGGGAAGAAAATAGGAGGGGACCTAGTGTAGACCCCTGGGGGACTCCGGTCAACTGTATAGGATTCATGTGTGTTTAATGCAGTCAAATCCTCCGTGCGTGCGTCCCACGAGGGCCTGATTAAAAGGCATTATTCTAATACATTTGGTCACACAATGTTGTTCCTCCTTTCAGACAAATAAAAGGCAAATATGTTGCTCCCCTAATAATGTGATACTTATCACCCCGCCGCTCTGCTTATAAAGCTGTTAAACCATGACACCAAAACACACACAATCACATTATAGTCACGGTCACGCTCTCCCCGTCTCTCTCTCACACACACACACACACACACACACACACACACACACACACACACACACACACACACACACACACACACACACACACACACACACACACACACACACACACACACACACACACACACACACACACACACACACACACACACACACACACAGTGGTATTACTATACTTGTGAGGACATCCAAAAATTAAGGACGGCAATATTATAAATGCCATTTCTTAAAAATGTTCTTGGCTATTTTTAACGCTCACCCTAAAAGCCTTTAGTTGCGCGCCGAAAATATCCAATGTACAACCTCATCACAACGCGTGACACGTTATGAGCTTGTAGATCTGATATTTCCGACACCGGTGCACAACTTAGTATATAGATCAGGCAAATCAGTCATCATCCAACATGGATCTTTTTCCTAATTGTATAAGCATAACTCCCCGAATCTTATTTTAACCATAAAACAACCATTTATCTTGTGAGGAGGTCCAGGTAAATTGTCCTCACAGCGTCTATTTCTCAAATTCTACTATACTTGTGGGACATTTGGTCCCTCACAAGTATAGTAATACAAGTGCGCGCGCACACACACACACACACACACACACACACACACACACACACACACACACACACACACACACACACCGTTAGGCTGAGATTATTAAGCCATCAAAGACAGTGGGAAGGTGATAAGCGTGGCTTTATTTGCTCTACAAATGAGACATAATTAAGTAGACATGTCCCCAAATAAAGCCTCAGACAGGACAAGCATTCCAATCCCACCCTTTCTTTCCTTATGGGGGGGTTTGCGGAGGCTATAAATGTGACCAGGGATGAACCCAGGTGTTGGGATGAGGCTCAGATCCTCATAATGCGTGTGTGTGCTTTGGGGTTTTCCCCGGCGTTGTAGCGCGTCTCAGCGGCTTTGAGGAAGCCGAACCCGAGGAGGGACGACGACGACGCGGGCGGGGCCCGTGGTTGGGGAGGGAGGGAGGGGGGGGGGGCAAAAGAAAGGGCTTAACGTTCATCCCTTGTTTACAGCTACGACCACCAACAGACATGCACAAACATTAATGAGATTAACCCATTAAGACCTGAGGAGGCCGATTCTAGAAAAAAAAAAGTCTTCTAAATCTTAACAGTTTTCTGAAAAAAACTCATGTTGCTATATTATCAGTTGGTGCTCAAACGTCTTCATGTCAAGGACCCCCAAAATTAAATGGATTTGGCTGCGGACCCGCATCTGAAAATATATTTTTCCAGGGACCCCCCCAGAAACAAAGATTTTAGTTAAAAAATGTTCGCTTTTAAAAATATATATATTGCACACATTTTCATAACTTTTCAAAAATAGCAGATCTACGAGATTGTATATCTGCTATTTTTTAATAGCCAAAGTATAAAATATGATTAAAAAGTGGTTAAAATCTAAAGATGACACAGATGCTTTCCCGGTTTGACTGGGTTAAAAGGGAAGCGCTGTGCAATATTTATTAGGCTTGACAAACACTTCTGGGCTTAGTGTGGTGGGAACAGGGCCCTCTCCGGGGGGGTGGGGGGGGGGGGCAGCATTGGCAAAGGGCTGTGCCCACGCAGGAGAGGCAGATGTCCTGAATTTTGGCAGGAAGGATCTGTTCTGCCTGCCTGCCACCCCCTCAAGATGCCTGCTCCACTTCTCCACACAACTTAATAAAATATATTTATACACTTGATGTGGTGCGTATACCACATACCCTGTGCCCGCATTCTGCATGCCCCTCCTTGTGTGCCATGATGATGCCAGACCCCCCCCCCCCCTCCACTGCTCCCCCTCTTCATCTGCAGAACTAAACCACCTAAAAAAAGATTATTGGAATTTATTTGTATTTCTTTTTTTTCTCACTCCGAATCCCGCCTCTTATAACTTAAAAATGCAAATGGTGTTGGGATTGTTTTGATGGTTGATGAGGACCTCTTTGTGTTGTGCGTTAACCTCCATTAGGCTGGATTACCGGGACAGAGGCACACACTGGCATTTGCTAAGTGTCACAGTGACACTTAGCAAATGAGCACTTGGTGCTCCAGCGCACCGCCTGTCACATAGTCACAGACTTATCGCCCGGGTTTTTCTCTCTCTCCTCAGAGTGAGGAGACTAATAAGGCCCCAGAAATTACAATTGCCTCCCTGCTGAATCCCTGATAGGCGGAAATAATGATATCAGTGCCCCGCTAATCTCCTTGGCTGGCTGCTTGGCACCGGACCCATTGAGGCACCTGTCACACTCACGTGTGATGAGGTGAATTTAATCTCTCTGTCCGTAATGACAATGGGGGCCAATTTAATGTTATGGATGATATTTGTCAAAGTTCTCTCTAGCTCTCTCTCTCTCTAGCTCTCTCTCTTTCCCATCCCTCCAGTTTTCTCAGCAGCACGTAGGCGATTTCAGACATTCTGTCAGGATATCAGGACTCTTGGACATTAGTTAAAGCTGACATAGATAGGGCCGCCTTTCTGTCAATGCCTTCATTTCGAAAAGGAAGCAGAAACAACAGCGTGACAGACGGCGGTGTAAATGTTTTAGTTAAAGGGAGACAACATAGTGACATGTCTGTCTGAAGCACAGGAAAGTATAGGTAAACTGCTAAAGAAATAGTAGCTTATAATTGTTTTGTTATTTTTGGTGGTGGTGGTGGTGGGGGGAGGAGGGGGCTTTTTCTGCCTGCATTGATAGTCTACGTGTGAAGAGTCGGGGAGCGACACGCCGCAAAGGTCCGCCGGGCTCGGGAATCGAACCCGGGACGCCCCCCAGCTTATCATTGTTCTGATGTGATCAACATGGTCATTTTGTGTCCTCAAGTGTATGCTGTATACTATACGCACCATGATGTGAAAACCACGCGTCTGATGACATCGTCTCACAATGTCAGCATTTCCTTGAATTCAAGGAGAACTCCAAGATCAACTCCATAAATTCACGCCCCTAGAATTCATGGAGATTTTTTTTTGTTTTTGTCGCATTCCTGAGTGAATAATGTGATGACCGGGTCATCGGTCAATAGGAGACTCTTTAGACTCTTGGTCATCAAATGATTGGCTCAGGAATGCCACAAAAACCTCTCCATGAATTCAAGGCTTAATGGGATGTGTAATTAAATAGAAAATAAAGTCATGTTTTGGGTGAACTACTCCTTTAAGAGTTAATCTAAAAGGTAACAGTCTGTCTCATTTGTCTTCTCTGTACCCCCACTGTCCATCTCAGTATGGCTCAAATGCTGAGACATTTTTTGGTTTTCAAAAATGAATGTACACTACAGCAAAGCAATGATCTAAATCTATACATCTATACATAAATAGAAATCATGTTTCTGTTAAGAGTTTTCTTGCAGCGACTCTTTAAGTGGTTAATGATGGAGACATCCCAAGATCAACTTTCTGAATATTATACAGTACTTTCTCAATACTGCCTTGCATCTATAAGAAGACAATGACGCATGAAGATCACACGGCAGTAATAACAGCAATCTGGGAACCCATGTAAAAAAAAAAGTGTTTTACCTTTGAATTTGACTCTGGGGGGAGCTCCCAATAGAACGTGGGTACAGGAAATAGGCCCGTTTGGTCTGCCCTCAGCCCTCCTTTTCCTGTGGTGCGCCTATGAGATGAGATGAGATGAGATATACTTTATTAATCCCAAAGGGAAATGGTGGCGTAACACAGGGGTCTTCAACAGGGGGTCCGGGACCCCTAGGGGGTCCTCAGAGCTACTATAGGGGGTCCGTCAAATCTTTGTGTGATAGGATTTCGTTTTTTTTACGTTAACCACTTGGACCCTAGAATTCCTTTTCTGAGGGGAACATTAGCCAAAAATAGCAGATCTACAAGCTCTCAACGCCTCGCGCTGCGAGGCGTTGAGAGCTTGTAGATCGGCTATTTTTTTGCAAAGAGGCTATAGGTGTAGAGGGGAAAAAGAGCAGACTAAGTAAAAAAAAAAAACTTCAATCTGAAACACAATTGTATAGAGTAGGGGGTCCCTGCTTCATCTCTCTCTCAGCTAGGGGGTCCTTGGCCTGAAAACGTTGAAGACCCCTGGCGTACCAGCAGCACAGTGCAAAACACGGAGCTGTTGGAACAGGCAGCTATACCTCACGCAGCGCCAGAGACGATCATGAAGTTGAATCATACTGTTATAAGGCACTTGTCGTATGTTTTTAATCCCACAAACAACATTTCTCCCACGGAACATGCATTGTTTTGGTTATAAGCCCACTTGTTTCTATGATGGAAGAACAAGTTAAACTGTTCCTAACTTTCCGTGGTTTTGTCGGCTCCGAGGACGCTATAGGCTCTATGCACAGCAGCCATATTGGGAATGAATTGGGCCCCTTCCTTACTTCCTTCACATGTGTTACCAATGATACTAATTAAGGCTCTGTTCCATTTAGTGTGGCATAGTGGTTGTCTTATTTTCAAGGACCCCCATAACTCTGAGAGTGTACAAATGGAACCAAATGGACCCTCACGGGTCCATTTGGTTCCATTTGTACACTCTCATAGTTACACACCCACCATAAGGGGCCATTTGGGAACCAAAATGGAGTGTTTCTAGTGAGCCAACATGCACGATATCAGCACCCTGACCAGAATGGAACAGAGCCTTCATTAGTACCATTGGTAACACCTGTGAAGGAAGTAAGAAGAGGCCCAATTTCTCTGCAATATGGCTGCTGTGCATAGAGCCTATTGTTAAATGAGTTTGGGCTTGTTTCCAGTGGGGAAAGCGAACGCACAGATGTAAATCCCGCCCACTACATTTGATTGGGTAAAGCGTGGCCTGCTTCCTGATCTGAAGTCACACGCCCACTTGTAGGCTAATGTTGACACGTTCTGAACGGGGCGACCGACAGATTCAGTAGCGCAGATCTGAATCTGTTCTTGAGAGATTATAATAACAGTGACCCCACACATTACACATAAATTATGGACTTTATACGCTCCAGAAATAAATGCTTTTGAAAGGACAGTCCAAGCACCTGGGAGGGTTTCCATTTGCAAATTACGCCCTACAAATTTCAAATGTAAGTATTCAAGCAGCAGTGGTGGAAAGAAGTGGATTGTACTTTGCTTTGCGACGCGTTGTGAGCTTGTAGATCTGCTATTTTCAAAAGCTTTTTTTTTTAAATGGGACATTCTGCATAAGGGGTACTTTTTCAGTACTTGACTATATTTTAGTGCGAATACTTTTGCACTTTTTTACTCAAGTACATTTCGAATACCAGCCTTTTAGAGCAGGGGTCTTCAACAGGGGGTCCGGGACCCCTAGGGGGTCCTCTGAGTTACTACAGGGGGTCCGCCAAATCTTTGTGTGATATGATTTTTATTTTTACATTAACCACTTGAACCCTAGCATCCCTTTTCTGAGGAGAACTTCAGCCAAAAATAGCAGATCTACAAGCTCACAACGCCTCGCGCTGCGAGGCGTTGTGAGCTTGTAGATCTGCTATTTTTGGCAAAGAGGTATAGGAGTAGAGAGGTAAAAGAACAGTAAACGTAAACAGAAAAAGTTGAATCGAAAACTCAATTTTATACAATATAGAGGGGGTCCCTGCTTCATCTCTCTCTCATCTAGGGGGTCCTTGACCTGAAAATGTTGAAGACCCCTGTTTTAGAGTATGGTATTTCTACATTGAGTTAAGTACAACATGTGAGTACTTCTTCCACCACTGTTCAGCAGACACATTTATCCAGAGTGACAGAGTGTAAGGTTTGCAGTATAGGAGATGCCAACCAACAACAACAATAACAACAGTATAGTGTAGTGGTTGAGATAAGAAAATGAGTACATCTGGTCAGACGTATGGAGTATCTCCATGACTGGAGACGCCGATGGAGGGTTCGTCTGAGGATGACGTAGATGACGTAGTGCTATTACAATGTAACTACAGTATGATAACGAGTAATCTATAGAGTACATAAGTCCAGACGTCACTCGTTCATCCCCTGGGTCGTAGAAGTAATTTTCTCTATGGAGAATAACATTAGGTCATCTTAGAATCGTCTCATTTAAGAATTGTGGTCCAAAAATAAACAAACTGTCTCAGCAACATTGTCAGGTGGTTCTGTATCGTTTATGATAGTCAGTCACTTATATTTGATACAGTCTGTTTCTGGCGAAAATTTTACTAATTCGACGGAAGTAACATTAGTGTTTTCTAAACGTCAGTTGATTCTTCATATCCATAAGAGTAAAACCGCCGGGGTCATTTGTTTATTTTGGGAACACAGTTCTCATTTGACGCGATATTAAACACGTCTATGGGAATTCAGAATGGGGGAAAAAAAACGCGACCCAGGTAGGATGCGTAAATTATGTCAGACTCTTTTTCTTTTTTTTTCAGTCAGTCAACAATAATCTTATGAATTTAAATTAACCCATTAAAACCAGGAAAGCATTCGTGTTCGTTTTAGATTTGAGCAATATAGTAACATACGTTTTTCAGAAAACCATTAGGATTTTGAACAATGGCTCTCAAAACTAGCAGAAATCAAAGATTGTACAACTGCACTTTTTTTTTTTTTTTTTTTGAAAAATCTTGAACGTGTTTGACAGAATTTGAATTCGTTTTGAATTCTGGGGATCCCTGGGTGCAAATATTTTCAGATGGGGGGGGGTCCGCGGCCAATATACATATCATTTTGGGGGTCCTTGGTCCACACAAAAGTTTGAGAACAACTGATTTAGAAAGGCATTTGTAGAATCAGCCTCAGGTCTTAATGGGTTAAAAAATATAAAAACAATTACTCCCCTCCATTTCATTTTCCCCTCCTTTCCAAATTGCCCCCCCCCCCCACACTGCCGCCCCCTGGTGGCCGGCCCCCACATAAAACATGTGTTTATTGTGTCTTGTGTATTGTATGTGTGTCTCGACAACAGAGTAGCCCCCCCCCCCCCCTTACCCTGAGTTACTGGAGGCATCGATTGTCGCCATAGAAACTCCTGTCATTAGATAAATGAGTGCATCCCTGTGGCTGTCAGATTAACTTTGACAGAACAATCAACACTATGTTATTTACGCCCGGGCTGACAAAGAATCGTTTTGGCTGGGCGAGTGTTAGGCTGAACAATAACACTGTGGCTGCTTACAGTTCTCCTCTATTCAGCCTCAACGTTAATGCTGTAACAAACGCTTCAATTATAGAGACGTTAAGCCATTCATACCGGGAGACGCATCTGTGTGTCATTTTTTTAAGATTTCTTTGGCTATTCAAAAATAGCAGATATTTTTTAGATCTGCTATTTTTTGGAGAAAATCGTGAAAAATGTGTGCAAATCTTTGAATATATATATTTTCTAAAGCGAACATTCGTAACTCAAATCTTTGCTTCTGGGGGATTCTACAAATGTCTTCTAAATCCTAACAGTAAAAAAAAAAAAAAACTATGTTGCTATAATATCAGTGGTTCTCAAACTTTTTCATGTCAAGGGCCCCCCAAAATGGGCCGTGCATGGACTCCCAGAATTTGGCCGTGGACCCCCATCTGAAAATATGTTGTTCCAGGGACCCCCAAAAGCAAAGATTTGAGTTACAAATGTTCACTTTAAAAATATATATATTCAAAGATTTGCAATCATTTTCCCGATTCTTCAAAAATAGCAGATCTACAAGCTCGTAGCGCGGCACTCGGTGCCGCGCTATGAGCTTGTATATCTGCTATTTTTTAATAGCCAAAGTATAAAATAATGGTTAAAGTGGTTACAAAGATGCGTTCCTGGTCTTAATGGGTTAACTTCCCTTTATCGTTTGTTTGTACACACATCATGCGTTCTTTTTCTTTCTCCCATTTTTCCACCACATCCGAGGGGGGAAATTATGGCCCCGCGTTTTGAGTTCTTTTATAGAGGCAACTCACTGATGTGAATTAAACTTTCTAGGCATGGATATAACTGTGAAAAGTAAACTTTGTGTAGCATCATTTAGTTTTAAACTGGCCAAATAAAAAAGAGCATCTGTTACCACGGCAACATAATGTCGTTTCAAGGAT
The DNA here is from genome assembly GCF_963454915.1 of Gymnoscopelus microlampas. Taxonomy (NCBI): domain Eukaryota; kingdom Metazoa; phylum Chordata; class Actinopteri; order Myctophiformes; family Myctophidae; genus Gymnoscopelus; species Gymnoscopelus microlampas. Next base: position 38,083,720 of record NC_139957.1, read on the forward strand.
GGCAGCATTAACCCATTAAGACCTGAGGCTCGATTCTGAAAAATGTCTTCGAAATCCTGACAGTTTTCTGAAAAATCTATGTTGCTATTTCAGCGGTGCTCAAAACGTTTTCATGTCAAGGACTCCTAAAATGTTTGGCCATGTCCCCCATCTCCAAAAATAGTTTGTTCCAGTGACCCCCAGAAGCAAAGATTCAAGTTAAAAATGTTTGCCTTCAAAATATATATATATTCAAATATTTGCACAAACGCTTTTTAAAAAAAAATAGCAGATCTACAAGGTCATAGAACGGCACTCGCTGCCGCGCTATAAGCTTGTATATCTGCTATTTTTTGAACAGCCAAAGTATAAAATAATGGTCAAAGTAGTTACACAGATGCGTTAAATATTTATTCAACGATTTGCACTTTCAAGATTTTTCTAAATGTGTAGATCTTCAAGCTCATAATAGCGTGGCACGAAGTGACTATGTAGCTTGTATATCTGCTATTTTTGAACAGCCAACCCAATGTGCTATAACTGTACATATAGCATAACACCTAAAAATGACACTAAGATGCATTCCCGGTGTTAGCGTGTTAACTACTTTTTTTCTTGCTTACAATAATGGGTGAAAATTATTTTCAGCAGGGTGTCAGAATAAGGTTTAACCCATTAAGACCTGAAGCCGATTCTACAAATGCCTTCTGAATCCCAACAGTATTCTGAAAATCGTATGTTTCTATATCAGTGGTTTTCAAACTTTTTCATGTCAAGGACCCCCAAAACGATATGAATTTGGCCACGGACCCCCATCTCAAAACATGTTGTTCCAGGGACCGCCAGAAGCAAAGATTTGAGTTAAAAATGTTCGCTTTAAAAGAATATATATTAAAAGATTTGCACACATTTTCACGATTTTTCTAAAATAGCAGATCTACAAGCTCGTAGCGCGGCACTCGGTGCCGCGCTACGAGCTTGTATATCTGCTATTTTTGAATAGCCCAAAGTGTAAAATAATGCTTTTTAGCTCAAATCTAAAAATTACACAGATACGCGTCCCAGGTCTCAATGGTTTAACAGATGTATATTCATTCGATTATACAGACTTTTGATGTGAACAACACACAGGGAAACAATAATCCCTCTCCTGCTGATGTGATGTGCTTGGCGTTCGACTGCACTGCTACATCAGACAAACAGTAGGTAACAGACATCTGCTACGGCAACTTACTGTAGGGGATTGTATCTCCTGTGGATGTGTGTGTGCGTGTGTGTGTGTGTGTGTGTGTGTGTGTGTGTGTGTGTGTGTGTGTGTGTGTGTGTGTGTGTGTGTGTGTGTGTAGTGTGTGTGTGCGCGTGTGTTATGTTTTATCTATGATAACAAAACCCCACAAACGATGCAGAATTTGAATCAATAAACACGAGCCAAATGTGCAGCAAGTTTGAGCTAATGTTAACCCATAAAGACCGGGAACGCATCTCTGTGTAATTTTTTTATTTCTTTTTGGGCTATTAAAAAATAGCAGATATACAAGCTCATAGCGCAGCACCGAGTGAGCTTGTAGATCTGCTATTTTTGAAAATTCGCGAAAAATTTGTGCAAATCTTTGAATATATATGCTTTTAAAAGCGAACATTTTTAACTCCAATCTTTGCTTCTGGGGGGGTCCATGGAACGAAACATTTTGAGATGGGGGGTCCACGGCCAAATACATATCTACATTTTTTTTTCCTAAATCCTAAAAGTATGTTGCCATATCGGTGGTGCTCCAACTTTTCCATGTGAACGACCCACAAAATTACATGTATTGTATTTGGCCGCGCGGACCCCCCCCCCCCCCCCCATCTCAAAATATGTTGTTCCAGGGACCCCCTCCAGAAGCACAGATCGGTGTGAAAAATGTTCGCTTTAAAACACATATATATGTATATTCAAAGATTTGCACACATTTTATACGATTTTCAAAAAAATAGCAGATCTACAAGCTCATAGTGCGGCACTCGGTGCCGCGCTATGAGCTTGTAGATCTGCTATTTTTGAATAGCCCAAAGAAATCTTAAAACGACACACGAGATGCGTTCCCGGTCTAGATGGCTTAACTGCATTCAGAATAACACCGCAGCCAAATGCTCGGGTTTCTATCTTCTTGTTTTTCTTTTTTTTTCCCAATGTTTTATCCCCCAAACTGATTGCCTGTCTGCTTTATGCTCTAATTTGAAATCTGTTTGGCTTTTCCTGGAGGAGAGCATTGTTCTTTCCAGTGCTGTGCTGTTCCGTTAATGAGTGTTGTTAAGAACGTCATTATATTTTAAGTATCGTTCGGGTGTTCACAGTGGGTGATCTCCACAATAATCTGTTTTCCTGTTTCATATCCAGAGTGACAGCAGTGGCTGCCTCTTTAATCCACTCGAACCCGGCCTGGAACGCATCCGTCTAAACCACTTCATCCATTATTTTATACTTTTGGGGCTATTCAAAAATAGCAGATCTACAAGCTCGTAGCGCGGCACCGAGTGCCACGCTATGAGCTTGTAGATCTGCTATTTTTTTGGGAAAAATCTTGAACGTTTGTGCAAATATTTGAATATATTTTAAAGGGTCATTTTTTTATTCAAATCTTTGCGTCTGGGGGGGTCTCTGGAACAAAATATTTTCAGATGGGGGTCCGTGGCCAAATACATATAATTTTGGGGGTCCTTGGCATGAAAATTATTTTAAGCACCACTGATATTATAGCAACATAGGTTTTTTCAGAAACCTGTCAGGATTTAGAAGACGTGTAGAATCCCCAGAAGCAAAGATTTGTTACAAATGTTTGCTTTAGAAATATATATATATTCAAATTTTTGAATATATTAGAATTTTTCAAGATTTTTCAAGATTTTTCAAGATTTTTCAAGATTTTTCAAGATTTTTCAAGCTGCACTCGGTGAGCTTGTAGATCTGCTATTTTTGAATAACCCAAAGAAATCTAAAAAATGACACAGATGCGTTCCCCGGTCTTAATGGGTTAATACCCAGAAAATCATTAGTGCCGGGGATCTTTGGTGTGCTGGAGAGGGAAGAGAGAGGATAGAGAGGAGAGAGAGGATAGAGAGGAGAGAGAGGAGAGAGAGGGAAGAAAAAAAACGTAATGAAGACGTATTAACTACGGGTAATTTGGTTGTTCTTCAGCTCGAGTTTCCCTTCGCTGTGCTAGTTGGTTTTTATTTGCATTGATGTCTCCTCAGAAGTAGTTTGCTGCTTGAACAAAAGGGGCTGGCGTATGTTAACCCTTTAAGACCGGGGAACGCATCTGTGTGTCATTTTTAAGATTTCTTTGGGCTATTCAAAAATAGCAGATCTACAAGCTCGTAGCGCGGCACCGAGTGCCGCGCTACGAGCTTGTAGATCTTCTATTTTTGAAAAATCTTGAAAAATGTGTGCAAATCTTTGAATATATATATATTTTTTAAAGCGAACATTTGTAACTCAAATCTTTCCTTCTGGGGGATTCTACAAATGTCTTCCAAATCCTAACATCCTTATGTCGTTATAATATCAGTGGTTTTCAAACTTTTTTCATGTCAAGGACCCCCAAAATGTATTTGGACCCCCATCTCAAAATATGATGTTCCAGGGACCCCCCCCCAAAAGCAAAGATTTGAGTAAAAAAAAAAGCGCTTTAAAAAAACAAACAAAAAAAACGTATATATTCAAAGATTTGAACACATTTTCACGATTTTTCTACAATAGCAGATCTACTTGTTTATCTGCTATTTTTTAATAGCCAAAGACATCTAAAATCACACAGATGCGTTCCCCGGTCTTAAAGGGTTAAGTGCTTTTGAAATCACAAGCGTTCCACAGCCACGAGGGCCCCGACTTCCTGATGAAAGGGTGTGAAACACAACGTGGAAATCGATTTCGCAATCCTCTCCCGCCGCGGTTGGCCTTGCCTTGCATGCCGCGGCGGCACCGCTTTATGTAGCCCCCTACCCCCCCCCCGAACGTGGCGGATATACAGGTTGCGACGAGGGTGCGTGTGCATACATTTAACGCACTCACAATGAGGGGAAAACTGAAAGGAAAAGTAGCCTGGCTTTGTCGAAGCGTGACAAATTCATGTAAATTTAAAGCCGGGGTCGGACGCAGAGGACATTAGAATCTTAAGGGAGGAAAAACTGCAGACTTTGTTTTCAAGGCGTTGACATAGAGATTGGGAAAAAAAGGACATTTAAGGATGTTAGGGCCAGTCTACAGGCGCCCTGCGAGGTCACTGTATAACATTAACCACTTAACCTATTAAAGACCTGAGGCCCATTCTACAAATGCCTACAAACGCCAGCAGAGGTGTAAAGTAACTAAGTACATGTACTCAAGTACTGTACTTAAGTGCAATTTTGAGGTAGTTTTACTTGACTGGAGTATTTCCAAATGTCTATACTTTTACGTCTTTCCACTACATCTCAGAGGCAAATATTGTACTTTTACTCCACTACAATTATTTGAAAACTTTAGTTACTAGTTACTTTGTAGATATAAATGATTAAACCTAAGCTATTTGAAAATAGCAGATCTACAAGCTCACAGCGCGTCACATCTCGACGCGTTGTGAGCTTGTAGATCTGCTATTTTCAATACTTTTGTACTTTTAATCTAGTACATTTTTATGACTTTGCAGTATACTTTTACTTAAGTAAAATATATGAGTACTTTAGTCAAACTAGACCCCTTTTTTTCCTCTACACTAAACATCTTCGTGAAAAAAATCCATCTTACTCGGCTCACATTTGAGCTGAATATACCCCCAGCGTCCCCAGAATAGGGGGAAACGCCATAGGGTTCATGTGGTTACACCACTTGTAAGTAACAAAGGTCAAATACTCGATTATCATTTCCTCAACAACAGACGTATCTGTGTGTGCGTTTAAAGCACTGTGTGCTGGCATTCATGCGCTCAATCCAAAAGAATGATGGGGCGCGAGGGGTTGGAAAAAATGGGTGTCTGTGTGGAGGAAGTGAGAGAGAGAGAGAGAGAGAGAGGGGGCTCGTCGTCGACACCATTCATTCATCCATCCACTCATTGTAATCACTAGCAATCTGTCACTGTTGAGTCCCTGCAAACGAGACACATCATCCACCACCACCGACCCCTTGTTTCCGCTTCCAGAAATACTGCCCCCCCCACGGTTTTTCTTTTTTTTCCCTCCTCCCCTCCTCCTCCTTCTTCCCAAATAGCTAGCGTCGTTTGTCACGACTTTGGACCATCACATCCGTTAACCCAGTAAGACCGCCGGAACGGCATGAGGCATGAGCTCGGCCCTGGCCTCCCTAGGCTGGTGGGGGGAGTGTAGTGCCCAGGATCACTTTGGCAAAATTGGCACTGGGTGAAAAAAGGGTTACAAAATCGAGGGATAAAAATTAAGGGAAGACAGGAACGAAAGCATCTGTGTGTCATTTTTTTTATTCCTTTGTGGCTATTCAAAAAATAGCAGATCTACAAGCTCGTAGCGCGGCACCGAGTGCCGCGCTACGAGCTTGTAGATCTGCTATTTTTTGAAAAAATTGTGAAAATTTGTGCAAAACTTTGATATATATATCTTTTTTTAAAGCGAATATCTGTAACTCAAATCTGATTGCTTCTGGGGGATTCTACAAATGTCTTCTAAATCCTAACAGTTTAAAAAAACATATATATATATTATATATCTCAGTGGTTCATAAACTTTTTAATGTCAAGGACCACTCAAAATGATAATTATGTATTTGGCCACGGACCCCCATCTGAAAATATTTTGTTCCAGGGACCCCCCCAGAAGCAAAGACTTGAGTAACATTTTTTAGATATATCTTCAAAAATGTGCACACATTTTCACGATTTTTTTTTCGACTGCTGCGCCATGAGCTTGTAGATCTGCTATTTTTGAATAGCCCAAAGAAGTCTAAAAAATGACACAGAGATGCGTTCCCGGTCTTAAAGGGTTAAGGCCATCCATCTGTCTGTATACTGTATGTGTCTATTCAATGTAAATGACAGCTCAATGTCCACACGCGACACAACAGGGCCACAGCT
>NC_139957.1:38089957-38190875 GCF_963454915.1 Gymnoscopelus microlampas
GCGTGTGTGCGCGTGTGTTCCGAAACAGAGACTCTTATTGGTGGGGTGGGATGAGGGAAGAGTCAGGTCAGGCTATGATGCTGGGGGAGTCAATTAAAGGAGCTCCATCTTAATGGGGCTGTGATGTGGAGCCATAACAGTGTTATCTTGGCTCGCGCTTCGAGGTGGACGCGTCGTTCTCTTTTGTGACACGAGCCAAGTAAATAAATAGCCAAATGAAAGCACACACAAAAGCAAGCGCCGGCGTTATCCCAGGGCACCCATTATGCAAGGGGGGGGCACGCCACGCAGGGAGGGGGGGTGGGGGGGGAATTATGCCCACAACAAATTGCTAATGATGACCCAGTGATGTCTTGTTAAGCGACATTGTTTCTCCCTCAGATCTCTTTGTCGTCTCGGCCAAACCGGGTTCGCCGTTTAACGAGACACAAGAAAGCAGCCGAGCGTCTCCCCACGGTCTCCTCCTTTCTTCTCTCCTTTTTCCCTCGTTTCTCCTCCTTCCTCTTCTTCATCTCTCTCTTTTTGCAGTTAACTTGGTGTTTATGCGCCTGTGTTTCGTTCCATCCTCCATCGTTCAGAGGGCCATGATTTGAGCGCATGAGAGTTCCCCCCGCTCAGCGGGGAAGGACCTTTTGAAGCCCCCCCCCCCCCTCCCCCCCGGGATCTGGGCTACACTGAACCAGGCAGTTACATATCACAGATGTGACAGCTTTCATCTACACAGTTAACTTTTTCCTAATTAACATCCCATGTCTTAACCCATTAAGACCGGGAACGCATCTCTGTGTCATTTTTTTTTAGATTTCTTTGGCCATTTAAAAATAGCCGATCTACAAGCTCGTATAGCGCGGCACTCGCTTGTAGATCTATGCTATTTTTGAAAAATGGTGAAAATGTGGGCAAATCTTTGAATATGTATATTTTTAAAGTGAACATTTGTAACTGACCACAAATCCTTTTGGAAAAAAAGTTTTTTTGAAAAAACTTATGTTGCTATTATATCAGTGGTGCTTAAGACCTTTCTCCATGTCAAGGACCACCCGAAATTATATGTGTTTGGCCGTGGACCTCCATCTCAAAATATTTGTTCCAGGGACCCCCCAGAAGCAAAAGCAAAATATATATATTCAAAAAAATGTGTGCACATTTTTTTTTAAAGAGCAGGACCTATGTGCTTGTATATCTGCTATTTTTGAATAGCCAAAGAAATAAAAAACTAGAAAATGTGCTCCTCGGAGCACAGGTCTCCGCCAGTACTGTTCCTGATTAATCCTGTCTTACCTATTTATATTACATATTGTCACGTGTCACTTGACCAATGTCACTTCAAAAAATATAAATGATTTTTTGAATAGATAGGTTTCTATTTCGTCATGCGTGCTAGCCAATCAAAGCACACCCTTTCAACATATTGTCACGTGTCACGTGAAGCTTGACCAATGTTAGCTTGGCGGACACACGGAAGGACGGAGACGAAAACATACTCTCCACCTCTGGCGGAGACAAAAAAAGAAAATCCACAGATGCGTTCCCGGTCTTAATGGGTTAATTACATAGTGGCAGCCTCTTGGATATTTTTGGGAGACGATCCTACCAGGCTACCAGAGGGGTAGATGCCATCAGGATGGGGTGATTGGGGAGGGTGGCATGTTTTGATTGTTGTTTGTTTGTTGTTGTTTTTGGGGGAACAAAGGGAGGCTCATCTCATCGCAGCACCGCGCGGGGGGCGGGCGTGACGACGGGCTCACCTGGGGGGGTGTGTGTGTGTGGGGGGGGGTCCGCAAATGCCAAAAAATGGCAAGGCCTCATCTCATTTGCAACGATGCAGCCCCCTGAATGCAGATTTGTAATTATGAAACGGGGAGGGAAAAAAATGTTCAAAAAGGGGGGAGAGAGAGGGTCTGTAATTAGCAAGGCAACTCCAAGCACAAGAAATGGAAATTAGAGGTAGTGTAATAAATTAGCCCTGTGCATATATTACATGAGATGAACACCCTTGGGGGCGAGTATTAGCGTTGGTTTTGGCCAAGCGTGCTCCCCCCGTGTACCAAATAAACCATTCCCTCCCCGCTTATTATTATGGGCCTAACAAAAAGACACGTTCTCCTTTACAACCGGTCCCTACACAGTGTCAAACTGGGTGTGGTCTCTTTGTCTTTAATACCGCACGACCGAGGCCGTCGCGTCCTTTGCTGACTCAATCCTGACGCTCTGGATTTACAGATTTATCTAAGGTCGCTTTGCCGGTGTCGCGGACACACCGAAAATAGCCGATCTACAAGCTCACAACCAGTCGCCAAGGCTGCGCCGCGTCATGAGCTTGTAGATCGGCTATTTTCGGGCGCCAGGCTACGACACGATGCGCGAGCATAAAAATCGCGCATGAGTGTTTGTTGTTGTTGTTGCCTGCATGTCAGACTCTGTGTATTTATAATCACAGGATGGTTTGCGTTTCTATTTTACACTGATTAAAGCTACCCATTTTTTCCCCCTCCTCGCTATTTCCTCCAGCCCCCGATAAACAAAATGTGAAATTAGAACCAGTTGAGAGACGAGTCGGGAATGGAGGGGGGGTGTGGGGGTGTGGGGGGGGATTTGCATCGAAATAATACAGTGTGCAGCGAGCCAAGCCAACATCAGATAGCAGCGACAAAAGCTGGCAAAAATTGTGAATTAAAAGGCATGATGTAAATGGTGTTTTGTCATTAAAGCTTCTGCAGCCATTTTGAGGACAGGGTAACGGTGGGGGGTGGGGGGTGGGGTGGTTGGTGGTGAGTGGCGCGGGAGGGGGGGGGGGGCTCTTTCCAGTGGTTTAGATGAGTCTTATCCCGAGCGATTATTCATACTTGTCCTTCTGCTTGAATTAAAGCAAGAGTGCTGGAGCCAGTTAAAGCCAAATACTTGAATGGCTACTGAACTCTCACCTTCGCGCGCGTTCCATTTAGCTCACAAATGAAAGCCAAGTACAGTCGGTGAGGAAAGACATAATGGCTCTTTCTTCTTGCTAGAGTGTGACCATTACATACTAATTTCTTCTGGAGGCTGTTCAGGAATTTAAACACTTGGCTAGGAGAAACCCGAGCCTCTTGTGTGTGTGTGTGTGTGTGTGTGTGTGTGTGTGTGTGTAGTAGTAGACGAGTGGGTCGTTGTGTTGGCGGCGCCGCGCCGCTGTGCCAACACACAAGGTGTTAGTTAGTGATGGGCACACGCAAGTCGGCTGACCGAACCATTGTGCTACAAAAAAAAAACTGAAGGACTTGTTTCCCGGCACTGTTGTTGTGTTTGGGTTGGGGGGGGGGGGCAGAGGGAGGGTGTTATCTTTTCTGCTGTACAATGACGTCTCTGTTGTTAATTTGCGTTTACTTTTTTCTTTTTTTTAACCCATTAAGACCGGGAACGCATCTGTGTGTCATTTTTAGATTTCTTTGGCTATTCAAAAAATAGCAGATATACAGTACAAGCTCATAGCACGGCACAGAGTGAGCTTGTAGATCTGCTATTTTGGGGGAAAATATATTTTTTAAAGCGAACATTTGTGAAAAATATGTTGTTTCAGGGATCCCCCAGAAGCAAAGACTTGAGTTAAAAATGTTTGCTTTGAAAATATATGTATTCAAAGATTTGCAAAAAGAAATCACGATTTTTCAAAAATAGCAGATCTACAAGCTCATAGCGCGGCACTCGGTGCCGCGCTATGAGCTTGTATATCTGCTATTTTTTAGACAAAGTATAACATAAAGGTTTAAGTGGTCACACAAATGCGTTCCCGGTCTTAATGGGTTAAATGTCCTTAGAGTACCAAAGGTAAAAATACTGATTATGTAGAACAGCTCATTTCACATGATGATGTTATTAGGATTGTAATAATATGTAATACGGTAATGTTTTTTGTTTAATGTTGCAGCTGGTAAAAAGTGGGGCTGAGTTTAATGACTTTATGTGCTGCTGGCAGTGCTGGATGTAGCTTAACCTGTAATAATAGCCTACATTATCATTTCTCGGTTAAATATGCAAATAATACAATACATAATTGTGAATAAGAATTACATTATTCTTGCCTCAGTCTGAGATGTAGTGGGGTAGAAGTATCAAGAAATGGACACACACTCAAGTAAAGTAAAAGTCCGTCGGAATTGTACTTAGGTACAGTACTTGAGTAAATGTACTTAGTTACTCTCCACCAATAGAGAGGGTGTTCTCTTTTCTGCTGTAGAATGAGATCTCTGTTTGTCAATTTGTGGTTTTGAAATGTGGGGTTACATTAAATTAAATTAAGGGGATTTATTTATTTCCCCTCTTACAAACTTGTCTGCTCTAATAACCGTAAAAACCTGGAATGTAAATAAATAAATAAATAAATAAATAAATAAATAAATAAATAAATAAATAAATAAATAAACAGACCAGTGGAACCTCAAATGAATCCTTGACTAAATTCTGTCCACTTATCACTGATGTTCCTGCAATACCCACATAGAAAAATCCTCACTGTTCATTTATGCATTTGTAACTGTGCAGAGGTGTAACCAAACGCACCCAAAAGGTTCAATTTGGTTCCATTTTCACACACTCAGGAGTTTGAATTAACACTGATGATTTTACAGTGTATCTACTGGAATGTCAGGGTAAAAACAACAACTTTTCAAATGTATTAAAATGAAGTAATCTCCACTTGTACAACCATTACAAAAAAATAAATCTATAACATTTTTTCAATATTAGAGAATGAGAAATGTACCTGAAAGTACGTCTAAAACGTGACACGTGAAGAAAGTGTGAATTGTGCAGGGGAGGGGGGGGGGTGGCAATTATTAAATACGTTCCACTCCTGGGATACGGGATAAAAAATGCTTATAGCAGCATCCATTCTACTGTCTGTGTGGCAGATTATAGAAGAATAGAGTGTAAATGTTAACCATAAAGCCATTGTGTTTACAAAGCGAGCTGCCTGTCCTTGGTGGGTTGCCGCGCGGTGCGGTCTTAGCCCTGTTTCCATTACCATTATCGACCGGCCCACATTGTTGACGAGTGGTGTTTTTTTGCGCCAGATTGCCCACTGCACATCAGTGGCACCCAGGAGGCAGTGATTTAATTATGCAATTAGTCTGGTGGATGATTAAATGGCTTAATTAATAGAGGCAGATTGGGAATTTGGCTGGAGTTGACAATGTTTAGCTAGCTCACCAGTTTGTAGGGGATGTTTCGATAATTGGTCTTTAGCAGCTTTTTGTTTTCCACAATGCATCGGTTATGATGATGATGGCAAAGACTTTGCTCATTGAAAGACGTCCCCATACTAAAAGAAAAACCATCACATTCATTTGGGTTTCATGAATTTCAAGTGACGTTCTTTTCATCACATCACATTTTTTTTTGTTTTCTTTTTGTTACAGTGGTTTAACCCATTAAGACCTGGAACGCATCTGTGTCATTTTTAGATTTCTTTGGCTATTCAAAAATAGCAGATATACTAGCTCATAGCGCGGCACCGAGTGCCGCGCTATGAGCTTGTAGATCTGCTATTTTTAGAAAAATTGTGACATTTTTTGCAAATGTTTGAATAGAGATATTTTTTAAAGGGAACATTTGTAGCTCAAATCTTTGTTTCATGACGGTCCCTGGAATTAAATGTTTTCAGATGGGGGTCCGCGACCAAATACATATCATTTTGGGGGTCCTTGACATGAAAAAGTTTGAGCAGCACTGATATAGCAAAATAGGTTTTTAAGAAAACTGTTAGGATTTAGAAGACACTTGTAGAATCCCCCAGTAGCAAAGATTTGAGTTAGAAATGTTTGCTTTAAAAACAATATATTCAAAGATTTGCACAAACTTTCACGTTTTTTCAAAAATAGCAGATCTACAAGCTATTGTTGAACAGCTAAAGAAACCAAAAAATGACACAGATGCGTTCCCGGTCTAAATGGATTAGTAGCGCTTGCATGGCTGCCGTTTATTGCCCACGACGACCGGCAAAAAGAAATTATTCCTCCACAGTAAATCAAGAAAATAAATCACTACCACATCACTGCCACATGCAGCATCAGTATAGCTGCGGTTACCGTTTTTTAGCATCTCATGCTCAGCTGTTCTGGGTGCGAAGGGAAGCGTGGGATTTGACTCTTCACGGCTGCTTTGGAGTCATTAGATTTGCTGTGTGTGCCCACAGCTTTTCCCTCCTGTGCTTTGTGACTGGATCCCCAGATGGGATTTCTCTCAGGTTGGGGGGCTTTTGTCGTATTTACTGGATTAGTTCAGCTAGTCGGAGCTCTCTCTCTCTCTCTCTCTAACACACAGAACAGTGTACACTTGTCCGTTTGATTGACAGTCTACTCTACACACAGAACGAGGAGCGAGTGAGTTATTTAGCCCGTTAAAACCGGGCAAGGCATCTGTGTCGTTTTTAGATTTTAACCACTTTAAACCGTTATTTTTGACTTTGGCTATTCAAAAATAGCAGATATACAAGCTCATAGTGCGGCACGAGAGCTTGTAGATCTGCTATTTTTGGAAAATCTGTGCAAATCTTTGAATATATATATATATTTTAAATATATTTTGCTATTTAAAAATAGCAGATATACAAGCTCATAGCGCATCACTTCGTGCCGCGCTATGAGCTTGTATATCTGCAATTTTTGAAAAATCGTGAAAATCGGTGCGAATCTTTGAATATATATATTTTTTAAGCTAACATGTTTTACTCAAATCTTTGCTTCTGGGGGTCCCTGGAACAAAATATTTTGAGATGGGGGTCCGCAGCCAAATACATATCATTTTGGGGGTAAGTTTGAGCACCACTGATATAGCAACACACGCTTTTTTCAGAAAACTGTTTTTTTTTTTCCAGAAAAACTGATTTTAGAAGACATTTGCAGAATCAAACCTCAGGTCTTAATGGGTTAAAGCTTGTTTGTTTGCTACTCTTGACGCTCAGATGTGCAGAGGAGATACAGGAGGAGGAGGAGGAGGAGGAGGAGGAGGAGAGACAGCGGCTTCTAAAAGGCAAAGTCAATGGTGAGTTACATGAGCTTTTGTCAGTCAGAAATAGTTACAGTCCTGTCTGTCTGTCTGTCTGTCTGTCTGTCTGTCTGTCTGTCTGTCTGTCTGTGCAGAGAAGAAGAGACACAACAATCAGCGCTGGTGGTCTGTGTGTGTGTGGAGTTGAACGGTGCTTCTCAGTGAGTGCATATTGTTTGCAGCACTTGACACCAGCGTGTGTGACGCTCAGAGAAGAGCCGCTCACCAAGCCCTCACAAACGTCTTGTTGTCTTCATGTACTATAGGAGAACCATGACGCTTTTTGAAGAAAAAAAAACATATTTTATTTTTATATATATTATATATATATATTGTTGCTTTCGGGCAGAAACCTCTTATCTCCATATTTTAACTTTTTGGGATTTTTCCTAAATGAATACCCTACTTGATCATACTACAGCATCGCACAAAACTATCCAAAATGGCAGATCTACAAGCTCGAAACACGGCGCGAAGCGACGCGTTTCGAGCTTGTAGATCTGCTATTTTGGTTCTTTTTTTTTCTTTTATCCTGAAAAGTAACAGTTTTGGACATAATTATGAGGTTTCTTTCCACCCGACAGAGACGACATAAATGCTATTCAGCATAATTGTTAGGATGTCAATGTCAATGTCAATGACTTTATATTATTGCCCCTTTGACACTGTGGTGAGATTTTTGACTATAGATATTTTTTCGGTGCCTGAAAATGCTCGGTACAATTTCTATGAACAGACATTGTAGTTAAACTTGGTCAGTGGTTTAATAATAATAAATAATAATAATGATTAGTATAATCAATAATAATCACTATTTAAAAAAAAAAACAGCCTCATAAGTTATCTACAAACCAATCCCATGTGCAAATTCCAGTAAACGCCAACAAAGTGTTCCAATACATTAATTATGACGCCTCACTATGCTAAATTTCAACATGATTCGAGGAATTGAACAGCGTGTTTACACATCATCTTAGACATCATGATGCCAATTAGGAATGCATTGTCTTAATTGTCTGGGCACTCATTTTCAAATGAATGTATTCACCAAACACTGAAGTCCACTGGACTATTATTAAATGAAGGTCTGTGTTTCTCCTTCATATAGGCTTGAGAGGACAATTAACACACATTTCAACTGCATGCGATTCAGTGTGCTAATACGACTACAAAGCAATGAAGCAGATGTGAGGTTGTTGACATCAGAGAACATGGTATACCTTTTATAAAATAAATGTATCCAAGTCTACGACGTGATCAAAAGATACACTGTGTCAAATCTTATTGCCTTATCTTTTCTTTTTTTTTTATGTATCCATTTGTAACGCAGAGAGTTTACACCTGTACAAACATTTGTACATTCTCAGAGTTAACCCATTAAAACCGGGAAAGCATTTGTGTCATTTTAGCATTGGCTATTCAAAAAAAGCAGATATCGGGTTGTGCGTCTGCTGTTTTTGAACATTTTTGTGTATTTTGAATAATTTTGAATTACGAAAACGTTTTGAGAAACCATCGTTAGAAGCATTTTGTAGAATCGTACCTCAGATCTCTACAAATTTCTACAAAATGTCTTCTAAATCCCAACAGTTTTATGAAAAACTTATGTTTCTATATCAGTGGTTCTCAAACTTTTTCATGTCAAGGACCACCCAAAATGATATGTATTTGGCCGCGGACCACCATCTCAAAATATGTTGTTCCAGGGACCCCCAGAAGCAAAGATTTGAGTAAAAAAAGTTTGCTTTAAAAGAATATAAATATATTAATTTGCACACATTTTCTCGATTTTTCAAAAATAGCAGATCTACAAGCTCGTAGCGCGGCACTCGGTGCCGCGCTACGAGCTTGTAGATCTGCTATTTTTGAATAGCCAAAGTGTAAAACAATGCTTTTTAGCTCAAATGAAAAAGTGACAAAGATGCTTCTTCAGGTCTCAGTGTGTTAAAATGAACAGTGGCGATTGTGCAGTGTGTACGGTACAGTATTATGATGCTCTACACTGTGAGTGAAGGTGTTGTTGTCAGACAGTGTGGGCCTGCCTGTCATCCTGCCACGCTGTGATTGAGACGTCAACCCTAATCCGTGTTGACACTGTCCTGCACGCGTCCCGCCGCGCCGCTAACCACACAGGAATTAGGCCCCGTGTTTGACACCACCTGCAACCCGCCACTTGAACCCGTCATTGACTCTCTGGAGGCTCAAAGAGCAGCGGCTCCGCCACTAGCTAGCTATACCGTACGCACGCAAGCCGTACCGCTGCCTCCTCGTCAAGGGCCCCGGCTTCGGCTTCTTCAAGGGCCCCGGCAGGGCCCCGGCTTCGGCTTCTTCAAGGGCCCCGGCTTCGTCAAGGGGCCCCGGCTTCGCCTAGGGCCGGCTTCGTCAAGGGCCCCGGCTTCTTCAAGGGCCCTGGCTTCGTCAAGGGCCCCGGCTTCTTCAAGGGCCCCGGCTTCGTCAAGGGCCCCGGCTTCTTCAAGGGCCCCGGCTTCGTCAAGGGCCCCGGCTTCTTCAAGGGCCCCGGCTTCGTCAAGGGGCCCCGGCTTCGCCTAGGGCCGGCTTCGTCAAGGGCCCCGGCTTCGGCTTCGTCAAGGGGAAGCCGGGGCCCCTTGCCGAAGCCGGGGCCCTTGCCGAAGCCGGGGCCCTTGACGAAGCCGGCCCTAGGCGAAGCCGGGGCCCCTTGACGAAGCCGGGGCCCTTGGCGAAGCCGGGGCCCTTGGCGAAGCCGGGGCCCTGGCTTCAGCAAAGGGCCCCGGCTTCGTCAAGGGCCCCAGCTTCGGCTTCGTCAAGGGGCCCCGGCCCGGGAAAGCCAAACTAAACGTAGTGGGACTACAAGGAAGATGGATGGATGGATATATGGATGGATGGATGGATGGATGAGGGATGGGTAAGTACCGCTCCTTGAATATCCTCTCTGGCTCTGTCCTTCATTCTCGTCCTCCTCCCTCCCTCCCTCACTCTCTCTCTCTCTCTCCTCCTCCTCCTCCCTCTCTCCCTCGTTTCTCTCTATCTTCCACTGCTCTCTCTCTCCCCGTTGCTTACTCAGAGAAGCTGCCAGTGTTTGCCTCTCCTTATCCAGGTTGCTAATCCGCCGCCGGTGAAAAGACTCCACTAAATAGGTGCTGTAGAAAAAAGGGAGGGAGGGTGTGGGGGGACTGTATGTGTGTGTGGGGGAGGGGAGGGGGGGTGTGCAGGCAGAGCCATTAGAGGAGAGTTTATCAGAGTCGCTCAATCTGTTATCACTCCTGTCCCTCTGTCCCCCCCCTCCCTCCTGCCAGCCACCCCCCCTCCTCCCTTGTCACAGAGCTCCTGATTACAACGCCACGCGCGCGCACACACACACACTCACACACACACACACGCACACGTCTTCTTTCATGGAGTGTGTTTGTGCAAGTCTGTTCGACTGCTTTGTCGCCGTGCCTGGTAGCTAAGTGCGTGCTTGTGTGTGATACCGCCGTGAACCGCCCCTCCGTTTTCTACTCCTGACGACGACGACGACGAGCGGCCGAAACAACAACAACACAAAATAAACATAAACAAATAAACACAAACATAAGAGGAGACGACGCCAAGCTTTTCATGGTGATGGAGACAAGACGGTATATTCTCTCAGCTTTCTGTAATCTGGTCACAAAAGGAGCAGCAAATCAAATCGATCGTGTTTGAGTTGATTCTAGTCTCATAAATCTCAACAGTTTTCTGAAAAGTGTATGTTTCTGTATCAGTGGTGCTCAATCTTTTTCATGTCAAGGACCCCCAAAATTATGTGTATTTGGCCGCGGACCCCCATCAAAATATGTTGTTCCAGGGACCCCCACAGAAGCAAAGATTTGAGTTAAAAATGTTCGCTTTAAATATATATATATTCAAAGATTTGCACACATTTTCACACATTTTCAAAAATAGCAGATCTACAAGCTCGTAGCGCGGCACTTGGTGCCGCACTACGAGCTTGTATATCTGCTATTTTTGAATAGCCCAAAGTGTAAAATAATGCTTTTTAGCTCAAATCTAAAAAATGACACAGTTCCAGGTCTTAATGGGTTAATAATATTTTTTTTATCCTCACCAGAAAAAGTGCGTGCAGACGGCGAGTGCACGTTCAGCTGTGTCCGTCATTGACTCTCTGGAGGCTGGAGTGTGTAGCGTTGTCGCTATGTGTGTCATGTCTTTTTGTTTTGTTTTGTTGGCACAGAGAGGCCATGTTGGGGAACACAGAGGAGGGCTGGAGTTTACCTAAAGGATAAATGTCTGGAGGATCAGCAAAATTACATCCTGCCAGTATTAAGACATCAACGGCTGAAGTGTGGCGCATGTGTGTGTGTGTGTGTGTGTGTGTGTGTGTGTGTGTGTGTGTGTGTGTGTGTGTGTGTGTGTGTGTGTGTGTGTGTGTGTGTGTGTGTGTTGCATGGACCCCTGCGCCCCTGCAGTTGTTGACTGGGATCATAATATTGTGATATAGCCTAAATGTTGTCTTTTCCTGGTCTTGAAGGCTGCAATCAATGATAATTCACACATTCTTGGTTTAAGTATCACCAATAACCATCCCCAAAATATTGTCACGTGTTAGGTAAAACATATTGTGATGTTTGATTGTAATCAACATGGCCTTATAGCCCTAATAAGCAGCACTCCTTACAACGCGTCACGCTTGCAGCTCATTTTAAACCCATTGAGACCTGAAGCCGATTCTACATGTCTCCTAAATCTCAACAGTTTTCTGAAAAACATATGTTTCTATATCAGTGGTGCTAAATCTTTTTCATGTCAAGGACCCCCAAAATGATATGTATTTGGCCGCGGACCCCCATCAAAATATTTTGTTCCAGGAACCCCCCAGAAGCAAAGATTTGAGTTAAAAATGTTCACTTTAAAATAATATATATTCAAATATTTGCACACATTTTCAGGATTTTTCAAAAATAGCAGATCTACAAGCAGATCTGCTATTTTTGAATAGCCCACAGTGTAAAATATAGCTTTTTAGCTCAAATCTAAAAATGACACAATTCCAGGTCTTAAGAAGCTATAATAAAACATGGCGTTTGTCCTCTCTGCAGTGCAGTGCACACAGTGAGAGCCAGGCAGTGTGTTGGTTGGTAGGAATAGGATGGAGGACACTTCAGTCCAGTGACGTACGCACGGAGCACATCTACAGCCCCTTGACCACGCAGCTGCAGGCGTTACCCAGGCTCATCTTGGTTTGTTCATTAGCCCATTCACACCGGGAAAGCACCTGTGTCATGTTTTTTCTTTGGCTATTCAAAAATAGCAGATCTACAAGCTCATAGTGCGGCACCGAGTGCCGCACTATGAGCTTGTAGATCTGCTATTTTTTTTTTAAATCGTGAAAATCTGTGCAAATCTTTGAATATATAATTGAAGTGAACATTTTTGAAAATGTAAAAAAAGATACTGTAAAGGTGGCATTACACAATGAGATAATCAGTATCTTTTTTTTTTTACACGTATGTTGCTGTAGCCGATATGAGTGGTGCTCAAACTTTTTCATGTCAAGGACCTCCCAAAATGATATGTATTTGGCCGCGGACCCCCATCTGAAAATATTTAGTTCCAGGGACCCCCACCAGACGCAAAGATTTGAGTTAAAAATGTTAAATAAAAACTGTTAGGATTTAGAAGACATTTGTAGAATCCCCCAGAAGCAAAGATTTGAGTTACAAATGTTCGCTTTTAAAAAAATATATATATATTCAAAGATCTGCAACATTTAAAAAAAAAATGCAGATCTACAAGCTCGTAGCTGAGCTTGTATATCTGCTATTTTTCAATAGCCTAAGAAATCTAAAAAAAATGACATATGCGTCCCCCTCCCCCTGGTCTTAACGGGTTAAGGTTATATAGGAGGGTTTCAGTGTAAGCAGAGCAGTTGGCCCCGGTGCTTGAGACCAGAGGAGTGTGTCATGTCCTCCACTCCAGGCCCCAGGTGCTGCTGTAGCGGGGCCGGGGCGGGCTGCGGTTCTCTCTCTCTCTCTCTCTCTCTGAGTTACAAGGTGTCAAACCACTGCAGGGGCTTTGTGGAGGCTTAGACATTTATCACAGCTACAGTACCACCACACCACAGCCATTTTGTAGAGCCATCTCTCTTCCATCCAAGGCTACTGTCTGTATATGCCCTGCACACACAGCCGGGCAGTGGTGGAAAAAGTACTCAAATTCTTTACTTAAGTAAAAGTACCAATACTGCAATATGAAAATACTCTGTTACAAGTAAAAGTCCAGAATAAAAATTTTACTTGAGTAAAAGTACAAAAGTATTGGCATCAAAATGTACTTAATGTACCAAAAGTAAAAGTACTAAATATTTGAAAATAGCAGATCTACAAGCTCACAACGCGTCGCGATGCGACGCGTTGTGAGCTTGTAGATCGGCTATTTTCAAATAGCCTAGGTATAAAACAGGGCTAAAGTGGTTAATGTATGTTTTATCATATCATAGTTTATATCTGAAAAGTAACTAAAGTTTTCAAATAATTGTAGTGGAGTAAAAGTACAATATTTGCGTCTGAGATGTAGTGGAGTAGAAGTAAAAGTATTGGAAATTGGAAATACTCAAGTAAAGTACAAATACCTCAAAATTGTACTTAAGTACAGTACTTAAGTAAATGTACTTAGTTACTGTCCACCACTGCACCCGGGGTATACCGACGTCTTATCTAGAATGTGTGATTTATACGTTGTAAAATTGCCGATCTGCAAGCTCACAACGCGTCGTGAATGTGATACGTTATGAGCTTGTAGATTGGCTATTTTCGGCGCCATACGATACATACATTTAAAGGGCGACTTCATCCATTTTCGACCTATCTTCATATAATAGATACTCACTAACGCTCCTGATAAAATGGTGTCGATTTTTTTCTAATCAGTCTGTGCCTCATAGGAGGCTGTGTGGACACTTCAGAAACCCGCCTACCAGTGACATCATCGTTAGGAACTTTTTTTCTTCTTCAATATTTTATTTTTTATTATTTTCTTTTATTAACGCGAGAACAATGGCTTCCATTATAGCACGCTAACTTTCCAGGAATAGAAAGCCTGTAGTTTTACATTAGCTTGGATTCCCCATCGATGATGTCACTGGTAGACGGGTTTCTGAACTTCTCCACAGCCCTCCTCTGAGACACGGACTGAGTAGACAAAAATGCTGCCATATTATCATCATTAGTGAGGACCAAACATATGAAGACAGGTTGAAAATGGGCGAAGTTGCCCTTTAATTAGAAAAAAAAACACAGCGGACTGAATTACCCTTCAAATTCACACACGCATAATAGCTGCATTTGGGTCCAATTTCACCAGACAAACAAACAAAAAAAGAACATACCCTGAGATTTATTAGAATTTTTCTAGGTTCACATTTTGCTGTCTCCATCTTGTTTTTAAATGGCCCCACAGTGCAGCGCACAGCAAGCAACTGAAAAATGAGAGAGCCAGAGAGAGTGACATTTCTGCCATTCAGCTGGTCCATGTGCTGTCATTTAGGACTAATGGCCGTGAACACTGTCTCCCTCTGTGTTTACATAGCGAGAGGAGCTCCCAGCACCACAGCCTGTGTGACAAATTATGAAAGGCGGACCTCCGTAGCCGGGCTGCATTTCATTAACCCATTTAGACCGGGAACGCGTCTGTGTCATTGTATAGATTTATTTGAGGGCTATTCAAAAAAAAAATAGCAGATATACAAGCTCATAGCGTGGAACCGAGTGCCGCGCTACGAGCTTGTAGATCTGCTGTTTGGTTTTTTTATCGTGAAAATTGGTGCAAATTGGTAATATGTAACTTTATATATATAAATGTTAAACTTTTTCTTTTTAACTCAAATATTCGCTTCTGGTGGGGGTCCCTGGAACAAAATATTTTCAGATGGGGGTCCGCGGCCAAATACATATAATTTTGGGGGTCCTTGACATGAAAAAGTTTGAGAACCACTGATATTATAGCAACATACGTTTTAAAAAGAAAAACTGTTGGGATTTAGAAGATATTTGTAGAATCCCCCCAGAAGCAAAGACTTGAGTTACTAATATTCTGCTTTAAAAATATATAAATTCAAAGATTTGCACACGATTTTTTTCTAAAATAGCAGATCTACAAGCTCGTAGCGCGGCACTCGGTGCCGCGCTATGAATAGCCCAAAAAAAAGAAAGAAAAAAAAATGACACACATATGCTTTCTTTCCCTGTCCGGGTCTTAGTGGGTTAAACTTTAACTTCCCTTATCTGCGGCGACAGAGGACGGGCATAATAAAGGCTGACAGGTATCTAAAGATGTATGTTTGGACTAGGGGATGGGAACAGCGTGAGAGCCTCGGCCCCAGCTTTGTCACCAAAGAAGGGACATATGTTGCCGGGGCCATAAAAAACCCAAGGCAGATGTTTCTGTTTTACTAAAGCTGGGAGGAGAGGTTGTAGACATTGATGGCGCTTTCCTCGCACATATGCCCGCCGTGAAGACAACAGCTTCGCCCAAAACAACGCTCCCCAAGCCGCACGTGACAAAAAGGGGCGACTTACGTCATCGCAAAACAAAACAAAAACATTCGTAAGACCTTTTAGTTTCCTGAACATTCTCTCTCTTCAAGTGCAGTTCAATCTTTTTTTGTTATTGTTTCCAGTATTATTATTTTTGTTTTTTCTTACATTTTTATCCCACGATTTTGAAACCCATTTTTTTCACCCAGTGCCAATTGTCTAAGTAATCCTGGGCGCTACACTCCCTCTGCCAGCCTATAGGGAGAGCCTAGAGCCGAGCTAATGCCCGTTTCCAGTGTTATTAACCGCCATGAACCCTATATTGTCCCTATTGTGGGGTGTACAGTAGATTCTGAAAAAAAAAATTGCAGATCTACAAGCAAAAGCGATTTGGTGTAGAGGGGGAAAAAAATGAGCAGACCAAAAGTATAGAGCCCTGAAGGATATAAGGTTCCATTCTATTTTTTTCTGTTAAATCAAAAGAGATATATTCTGTACAGTATATCTATACCTAAAAGGATGAATAAATACTGACAACATTGATGAATTGCTATGTAATGTGCTCAAACAATAAGGACATCAGCCTGCCGCTGCCTGTGTGGAAATGTCCAGCATCAAATAAAAGGTGAATGATTCAAAGCTGCTTCTTTAATTATTTGAACACATTTTGTCAGAGTCAAATAAAATAAATACTCCCAAGTAGGAGGTAGTCATTATCAGTGTAAACAATAGACCTCAGCCTTGCTCTCTCTCTCTCTCTCTGATATCCACATTACACAAAAAGAACCCGCACAAGACAAGAAACTTGGATCTCAGGCTGCGAGTCACATGAGGTTTATTTCTCAAAAGCACAATGTGACAAGGCCAACATAAAAACCACGTTAACCCATTAAGACCAGGAACGCATCTATCTGTGTGTCATTTTTAGATTTCTTTGGCTATTCAAAAATAGCATATATACAAATGAGATTGTAGATCTGCATTTTTTTTTTCAATATTGAAAATGTGTGCAAATCTTTGAATATATATATATATTTTTAAAGCGAACATTTGTAACTCAAATCTTTGCTTCTGGGGGGTCCCTGGAACAAAAAATATTTTGAGATGGGGGTCCGTGGCCAAATACATATCATTTTGGGGGTCCTTGAAATGAAAAAAGTTTGAGAACCACTGATATTATAGCAACATACGTTTTTTTTTTCAAACCCCAGAAGCAAAGATTTTTGGTACAAATGTTCACTTTAAAATATATATATATACAAAGATTTGCACAAATTGTCAAGATTTTTCTAAAAAAATAGCATATATACAAGCTCATTGCACGGCACTCGGTGCCGCGCAATGAGCTTGTATATCTGCTATTTTTTTGAATAGCCCAACGTAATCTTTAAAATGACACAGATGATGCGTTCCCGGTCTTAAAGGGTTAAGATCCGCCGTAGAGAAGAGAAGCCGCTTGATTGATTCCATGGAAACCTTGGTCCATCAAGGCCACCAGGTTTGAACCAAACATATTTGGAATGTGAAGAAGAAAGAGGGTCGTTACAAGCAACAAAAAAAGCAAGCTAAAGCGTCCTTTGTGAGCTTCTGAAGCGTGCTGGGATCTCCCGTCGCGTAAGGAGGGCCAAAGACGACCCCGCGCCGTAAATAAAAAGAAAGCCAAGGATGGATGGAGCTCACACAACTTTGCCGGCATTGAATAGATAGAATATTGGCCACAATTACATTACAGATGCATGCATACACAAATAAAGTGCACTATTCACCTGTTATGTGAATATGAATTCCCCATCCAGCTTAATTTGCGGGGACAAAAACAAATTCACTCCCGTCTGTGATTCTATTCAATTCGTTGGGGAGAGGTCAAGATCGCCTTATTCAGACTAAATCTAAAAATTGCTCAATGGCAGCTCTCTCCTGTCTTGATGATACTTAACCCATTAAGACTGGGAACGCATAGATTACATAGCAGATCTACAAGCTTGGTGCCACGCTACGAGAGCTTGTAGATCTGCTATTTTCGAAAAATCGTGAAAATCTGTGCAAATCTTTGAATATATATACATTATTTTTTAAAGCGAACATTTTTTACTCAAATCTTTGCTTCTGGGGGATTCTATAAATGTCTTCTAAATCCTATCAGTTTGTTTTTTTGAAAGAACTTATGTTGCTAATATATCAGTGGTGCTGAGACATTTTCATGTCAAGGACCCCCAAAATTATATGTATTTGACCGCATCTGAAAATATTTTGTTCCAGGGACCCCCCCCAGAAGCAAAGATTTGAGTTAAAGATGTTCGCTTGAGAAAATATTATATATATTCAAAGATTTGCACACATTTTCACTACTTTTATTTTCAAAAATAGCAGATTTGTAGATTTTTGAATAGCCAAAGAAATCTAAAAATGACACAGACGCGTTCCCGGTCTTAATGGGTTAAGATGAGCTAACTTTTTTTGCGTTTTCGATCCGATCATTTGTAGATTGCTGGTGATTTTCATTCGTCCATCCTTTACAAGAAGGAGGATATTTTCGTTTTCTCTGTCTCTCTGTCCCAGACAGCTGCGTTTGCACACATGCTGAGATAAGGTCAGATATGGCCTTCCCCGAGGGCTGGTGATGGAGGTGGTGGATGTGGAGGAGGAGGAGGGTGTCAGGCAGGGGGCAGCCTGGGGAGTGGACTCTGTGCCGGAGATTAGCCTCCCTCCCTCCTCCTCCTGGAGGGGGGGGGGGGGGAGTGGGTCTGGAGTGGTGTGGCTGTGGCTCTCTCCTCCCAGCAGCCATGTTCTGTTGGAGTGAGCCCCTTCACCGGAGCTTTGTCTGAGAGGAGAGTATAGCCAAGAGGGCCCTCTGACACACTGGACAAGACCCTTCAATATTACGAGCACCAACCACCCACCACCTCCCCGGACGGACCCTGTGGGCCAAAGCCCTGCAGTTTGTCACACCACCACCACCACCACCGACCCACACCAACCACAACCTGGCATCCTTGGAAT
The DNA here is from genome assembly GCF_963454915.1 of Gymnoscopelus microlampas. Classification (NCBI taxonomy): domain Eukaryota; kingdom Metazoa; phylum Chordata; class Actinopteri; order Myctophiformes; family Myctophidae; genus Gymnoscopelus; species Gymnoscopelus microlampas. The sequence goes on from NC_139957.1 coordinate 38,108,473, forward strand.
CTTGCCCTATGCTTTCCTGTATATGTGTGGTGGACGAGTTCCTGCTACTACTAAGCCAATGTTGTTGTTTTTTAATCCATTAAGAGCGGGAATGCATCTGTGTGTCATTTTTAGATTTTTTGTTGGGCTATTTTTTTTTTTTAAATGAAAATTTGTGCAAATCTTTGAATACATATATTTTTTTTTATTCAAGCGAACATTTTTAACTCAAATCTTTGCTTCTGGGGGGGCCCTGGAACAACATATTTTGAGATGGGGGTCCGCGGCCAAACACATATAATTTTGGGGGTCCTTGACATAAAAAAGATTGAGAACCACTGATATAGAAACATAAGTTTTTTTTTTTAAACTGTAGGATTTAGAAGACATTGTAGAATCCCCAGAAGCAAAGATTTGAGTTACAAATGTTCGCTTTAATAAACATGTTCTACAAGCTCGTAGCGCTCGTAGCTCAAGCTTGTAGATCTGCTATTTTTGCTATTTTTTAGCCAAAAAAAATCAAAAAAATGACACAGATGCGTTCCCGGTCTAAATGGGTTAATCCACTGTCCACTGTTTTTTTTTAATATTACTTTATTATTTTGTCTATGTGAAATATTGGATTCTGAACGGGGTCCAGAACTCATAACGCACAGTAAACAGCATATAAACCAGAGAGCGGACCATCTGCCCCATCATCTGCCCTCCATGTCTTCCACCGTCCATTTACCAACGAGAAAAGCCTTCGCATTCATCCGCCAGAGACGGAGAGAGGGAAAATGTTAACGCGATAAAAAGAAATTCCACAGCGTCTGAATAAGTTTGAAATAGTTCATTTATCTGGAAGGTGGGGATTTTCTTTCTCTCTTTTTTTTTTTTTTTTTAGAGTGCGAGAGAGAAATAGAGATGTAATCAATAACAAACAACCTTGGAAATGGCTGTAAACAGATGGCCCATTGAAAAGAAGGATGCCATCGCCTTCTGTACTTATCTCCTCCCCATATTTCTGCTCTCTAATTTAGAATCAGAAAAAGGAATGCCAACCTCCCCCCCCCCGCACACGCACACACACACACACACACACACACACACACACACACACACACACACACACACACAGTCGATGAGGCCCCCCCCCCCCCCCCCCCCGGTTAACCCATTAAGACCTGAAGCCGATTCTGCAAAAAAAACGTTTTTCTGGAAAAAGTCAAAAATCACTTTTTCATGTCAAGGACCCCTAAAACCATAGGAATCTGGCAGCGGACCCCCATCTCAAAATATTTTTGTTCCAGGGACCCCCCCAGAAGCAAAGATTTGAGTTAAAAAATGTTCGCTGTAAAAGAATATATATTCAAAGATTTGCACATATTTTCACGATTTTTCAAAAATAGCAGATCTACAAGCTCGTAGCACGGCACTCGGTGCCGCGCTACGAGCTTGTAGATCTGCTATTTTTGAATAGCCAAAGTGTAGATAGAATAATGCTTTTTAGCTCAAATCAAATAGTTCCAGGTCTTAATGGGTTAAAAAAAAAAGAAGAAAAAAAAGAGGTGGCAGACATTTTAGTCAATACCAGTACACGCTATTGTCTTTCACTTTATCCTGAGTAACAGCCGCAGAATACCTGTGCTCGCCCCCTCGTTACCATGTTACCCAATAGTAACAAGGTTACCCAAAACCGTTTTGGCATAAAATGGAAAAAAAAAGAGATCTGTGTTCCAATGGATCCAATGTTATTTACTCACAAGCTCGTTAATGCTTTTCGTTGATTCAATATTAGAAAAATTGAAAAATGCATTGAAGGAGGCATGAGCTCAGTTCTGGGCTCTCCCTAGGCTGGCAGAGGGAGAGTAGCACCCAGGATTACATACTATGGGCAATTGGCACTGGGTGAAAAAACAATGTGTTACAAAAATAGTTGGATATAAAAAAACAAATCAACAAGTCAACAAATAGCAGATCTACAAGCCCACAACCCGTCTGCGATGCAGTACGTTTTGTTTAGCTTATATAGGCTTATAGATCGGTTATTTTCACACGACACGGTTGGACGAAGTAAGGCATTAATGTTACGGGGTAAAAAAAAAAAGAAATATGGAGATACAAGGTTTCTGCCGTGACAGTGAGGGAGAGGGACGATATAGTATAATGTATGGCCGGGTATTGTCCGGGGCATGTGATAGCATTTTTTGGCACATCTGAAATGGTCCCCGGCTCGCCCACAAAGGAGGGACAGAGGCAGCAGAGCAGCGCGAGTGCCAGCCAATCCATACTCTCTCCAGACACCTGCTTCGGCTCGGAGAATCCTCAGATATTGACCTTCAATTCAGCCGGCATTCAGGAGTCGATGAAAGGAGATAAGCACTCTAACCCATTCAAACCGGGAACGCGTCCGTGTTCTATACGTTATTTCATATTTTTGGCTATTTAAAAATAGCAGATCTACAAGCTCGTAGCGCGGTTACGAGCTTGTAGATCTGCTATTTTTTAGAAAAATCTTGCGTGTGCAAATCTTTGAATATCTATGTATTTTTTTAAAGCAAACATTGTTAACTCCAATCTTTGCTTCTGGGAGGTCCCTGAAACAACATATTTTGAGATGGGGGTTCGCGGCCAAATACATATCATTTTGGGGGTCCTTGACATGAGAAAGTTTGAGCACCACTGAAAAAAAAGACATTTGTAGAATCCACCCAGAAGCAAAGATTTGAGTTACAAATGTTCGCTTTAAAAAAATACATATATATTCAAAAATATTTGCACACATTTTCACGATTTTTCAAAAAATAGCAGATCTACAAGCTCATGAGCTTGAATATCTGCTATTTTTGAACAGCCCAAAGAAAAATAAAAAAAATGACACACGGATGCTTTGCCCGGTCTTAAAGGGCTAATCTGTCCGTCATATCTAGCTTGCTAGCGCTTCCCATTTATTGACTAACTGACAACACTCTTATTTTAGCTCCGGTTGCATTGCTGTCGGCGCGGGGCGAGCTCTCGACGCCGATACATAAACCTAATAGATGTTTATTTGAAAAGGGAGGCTAATATGAAAATTGCTCCCACTAAAGACATATGAATCAATTTTTCAAAAGCTAAACATAATTGGATGTTACCGGGGAAACACTTATTAAATGTGAATTGGCCCAGGTCTTCTTGGCTGTCAGGGAGGGAAGCCCGGTTTGGTGGTCTACCCCCCACCCCCCTCTCCTCTCTCTCTTGTATGTTTTCATTGTGTGACATGTTATTATGTCCCGTTTCCCTCTGTCAGTCCCAGCCATTTAACCCGTTGAGACCGGGAAATGCATCATCTGTGTCATTTTTGAGTGGTGCCAACCACTCCTATATCTGACTTTGTCCGTGTGTCCGTATGTATGTATGTATGTATGTATGTATGTCTGTCCAATAAACAAACATTGATGACAACATCAATACGGGGCTCATCAAAGGCACCACTCTCTTCAGACAGGGTGTGATTTTTTTTATTGCTTTGGGCTATTCAAAAATAGCAGATATACAAGCTCATAGCGCGGCACCGAGTGCCGCGCTATGAGCTTGTAGATCTGCTATTTTTGAAAAATCGTGAAAATGTGTGCAAATATTTGAATATGTATATATTTATGTTTTAATGCGAACATTTGTAATTCAAATCTTTGCTTCTGGGGGGGTCCCTGGAACAAAATGTTTTGAGATGGGGGGGTCCGCGGCCAAATACGTACATCATTTTGGGGGCCCGTGACATGAAAAAGTTTGAGAATCACAGATTATAGCAACATACGTTTAGAAAATTACAAATGTTCGCTTATATATATATATTCAAAGATTTGAACAAATGTTCACGATATTTCAAAAAATAGCAGATATGCTATTTTTTAATAGCCAAATAAATCTAAAAAATGACACAAATGAAGCTTCCCTGGTCTTAATGGGTTAACAGATTGCCTGCCATGGAGAGACACCGCTTCAAAATCTCAATGGAGAGAGAGAGAGAGAGAGAGAGCGGCCGCGTTTTGTGTATTTAAAATTCTTGAGTGTTTATGTGGGGTCTCGTGTGATCGATTGCGCGCGGCGCACGCGGTTTGCGCGTCACCTGCTGTGCGTGGACCGGCGTGGTGATGAACGTATACAGGTATGTATGTATGTGGGTCCTTTACTGTACAAAATGTGACATTTGGGTATAGGTCCTGTCTGCCGTGCCGCCCCCCCCCCTCCTCCCCCTCTATAGGCTTACATACGACACTTGTGATTCCGGAGGTTAGAAAGCACTTGACAATGAGTAGGAGCTGTTCTATTCACAGAGACCCTCGTCCTCCAAAAGAGAGTGGCCATGCCCACACACACTCTCTCTCTCTCTGTGGGTCAGAGAGTCTAGCACGAGGCCGACTAAAATAAGACCCTTTGCCCCCCATATGGACACACAGAAATGATTTAAAAAAGGGGACGGACACACACACACACACACACACACACACACACACACACAAAAAGCCATCCTCCGTAATAGAGAACCATCCGGTCATTTTCATACTCATATTTACATGCATATGAGAGAGTCACCACATCCCAGGGAAATCCAGATCTATTTAACCCACTCAGACCTGAGGCCGATTCAACATAATGTCTTCTAAATCAAAAAACAGTTTCCTGAAAATACGCATGTTGCTATATCAGTGGTGCTCAGACTATTTCATGTCAAGGAAGCCCAAAATATGTATATGTATTTGGCCGTGGACCCCCCCATCTCAAAATATGTTGTTCCAGGGACCCCCAGAAGCAAAGATTTTAGTTAAAAATGTTTGATTTAAAAATATATATATATTCAAAGATTTTCACACATTTTCACTATTTTTCAAAAATAGCAGATCTACAAGTTCATAGCGCGGCACTCGGTGCCGTGCTATGAGCTTGTATATCTGCTATTTTTGAATAGCCAAAGTATAGAATAATGGTTTAAGTGGTTACACAGATGCGTTCCCGGATTTAATGGGTTAAATTCATACAGAATCCATAAATACCCACCTCTGAGAGAAAGAGAAAGAGAGAGAGAGGCGAGGACAGGCCGAGAGAGAGAGAGAGAGAGAGAGAGAGAGAGAGAGAGAGAGAGAGAGAGAGAGGCCGGTATATTTTTTATTTGAGTGACATTGTCTAAATTGAAGTTTGACACTCTTCACCACTCTAACCTTTATGCAAATGCAAAAAACATCTAAATGTGATGGACAGAATTCAATTAACTGAGATGACAGAAAATAATCTAGTGAACTGAATACATCATGCCGGTTGAAAGGTAACGTAATCATCCCGGAAAGGGAAGGGGTCGGAGAGAGAGAGAGAGAGAGTGGTGGTGGGGACGGACGGTGAGAGACAGAGAAAGGAGAGAGAGAGAGAGAAGTATATGGGGGGGTTGGGGGGGGGGAGAGGGTGGGAGGGCACAGAGGAAGTGGGAGATAGAACCCATTTCCTCGGCGTCTTATCTAACCCATTTAGCCCGGGGAAGGAGTGTCATTTTTAGATTTCTTTGGCTATTCAAAAATAGCAGATCTACAAGCTCATAGCGCGGCACCGAGTGCCGCGCTACGAGCTTGCAGATCTGCTACTTTTGGAAAAATCTTGAAAGTTCGTGCAAATCTTTGAATATATATATACATTTTTTTAAAGCAAACATTTGTAACTCAAATCTTTGCTTCTGGGGGATTCTACAAGTGTCTTCTAAATCCTAGAGTTAAAAAAAAAAAAACAGAATGTTTCTATATCAGTGGTTCTCAAACAAAAAGGACCCCCACAATTAAATGTATTTGGCCGTGGACCCCCATCTCAAAATATTTTGTACTAGGGACCCGCAGAAGCAAAGATTTGAGTCAAAAATGTTCTCTTTAAAAAATATATATATATATTCAAATATTTGCAAAAATGTTTTTTCCAAAAAATAGCAGATCTACAAGCTCGTAGCGCGGCACTCGGTGCCGCGCTACGAGCTTGTCGATCTGCAATTTTTTGAATAGCCATAAATATATCTTCCACAAAATGACACACCGACGCGTTCCCCCCGGTCGTAACGGGCTAATAGCACAAGCTCTATTTCTCCAAAGCGGAGTCTTCAGTCCACTAAACTCTTGATCTCAAACGAGGGGCCCTGGAACACTGTTGCTAAGCAATTAGGGGGGCCTTATACGGAGCAGCTGATTCACCAGGCAGCAGGCGCCCGCCGCCCGGGCTCGGTGTCCGTCATTACAATTTCTCCCTCACCTCATAGACTTCTATGCTGATGAACAGCAGCAAGCAGGCAGCCTGCAGCCAGTGACCGGCGTTTGCACTGCAGCAGAGCTAGGGAAATGGGGGCACTGTCTGCCTGCCGCTGCTCCAACCTAGCCCCCCGCTAAAATAAAATAACACCGCCCGCATTTTTTCCACCCAATATGCTGAATACACTGTGCTAAAAAAACTGTATGTATCGGTTTGATGAGCAAGTGTGTTTAAAAATGTATATATTCAAAGATTTGCACACGTTTTCAACGTTTTTTCAAAAATAGCAGATCTACAAGCTCATAGCGCGGCACTCGGTGCCGCGCTATGAGCTTGTAGATCTGCTATTTTTTATAAGCCAAAGTATAAAATAATGGTGTGTGAGTGTGTGTGTGTGTGTGTGTGTGTGTGTGTGTGTGTGTGTGTGTGTGTGTGTGTGTGTGTGTGTGTGTGTGTGTGGCACTTGCCCTAGCCTTGACAACCTTGCAGGCTTGTGCAAAGGCTAAAAATTTAACTTAGATAGCATGTTATATATATATAGGGACAGATGACAGGTCATTGTTGACCTTACGTATGTATTAGTTATTATTAGAGTATTGGTTTACTTATGTATGTATTGCTTTATTATTAGATTACTATTCCTATGCATTTGATGTATTATCTTGTGTTGTCCTTGCTTACTGTAAGTCGCTCTGGATTAAGAGCGTCTGCTAAATGCCTAAATTGTAAATTGTGTGTGTGTGTGTGTGTGTGTTTTAAATAAATGTATGGAAATACATATTCCTCTAAATGTCATGAGAGCGACTTTTGCCTGAATATCTACATTGTAAATGCTAATTAATTATTATACTGTAACACTTCTGCATTTAATAATATACCTGGCACAAAAAAAAACTCCCCTTGCAACTTAACAGTACAAAAATAACAATAATTAATAACGATAATAATAAAATGCTAATCATGTTTATTTAGAAACATGACATCAGGGAATTTCCTTATTGTGTGACGCATCTGTGTCACTTTAGATTTCTTTGGCTATTCAAAAATAGCAGATCTACAAGCTCATAGCGCGGCACCGAGTGCCGCGCTATGAGCTTGTATATCTGCTATTTTTGAAAAATCTTGAAAACATTTTTTTTTTTTTAATGTTCCAAAAACTGTTAGGATTTAGAATTTACGTTGAGAGAACGACCAGCGTTTAGGAATCACAGAGAGAACCACAGCAGCCTCCTCCACACAGAAGCTTCTCTATCAACCGTCCTAGTGCATCTCTGACCAGGAGGGGGCACCCTTAACCAAGTTTTGAAACACCATGCCTGTCTGTTAGTGAGGCAGCATTTGACAATAAGGAAAAGGAAATACAAACATTGAATTATAATACAGTATATATGGATATGATTTATTGTCATACCTAAACCATCATTCTTGTGTCATACACAACAGTGCTTCTCAAACTTTTTCATGCCAGGGACCCTCAAATTGATATGTATTTGGCCACGGACCCCCATCTGAAAATATGTTGTGCCAGGGACCCCTAGAAGCAAAGATTTGAGTTGATGTTCGCTTTAAAAATATAATATATATTCAAAGGTTTGCACAAATTTTCCTGTTTTTTCAAAAAGCTTGTAACTTGTAGATCTGATATTTTTGAATAGCCAAAGTATAAAAGTGTAACATTATTGTGATGCTATATTAACACATTTTGCTGGAGGCCCCCTGGTACCCCCCCAAGGACCCCTGGGGGTCCCCGGACCCCACTTTGAGAACCAACGTCATATATACAACATGACTCAGTTGCATCGCTGCAAGCCACACATAAAAAGTGTTTAATAAAATCAGCCGGTTAACGTTGTTAATGTTGGTTAACGGTCAATTACAAGCAATGTAACATGTAGTTAAACAGCAGTATGTGGTGTATTGTACACTGTATATGACTGTGTTTGTGTATCCATAGTGGTGGATATGATGACTGTACTGAAGCCGTCTATTGTTTGTGGAGTGTAACACTAGATGGCTCTGTGCTCTGTTAGTGGTCCTGAAGAGCCACTCACTCTGACTGGATTGGACTCCCTGTTTTCATAGATTCTCAAGTTTCTTTCCCCTCCTAATCTTATGAGATGCTGTTTTATGTTTTCTGAGAATTGAGAATATCATATACTTCATGATTTTTTTTAACATTTATTAAAAAATCCTCATGAGTGATCAAGGGCGCCCATTTAAAGGAATAGTTCACCCCCAAAATGACTTTTTTTCCTATCGATTAGTCACCCCATTGAGACTTGAATTCATGGATATTTTTTTTGTTTTTGTCGCATTCCCAAGTAAATAATTTGACGAGCAGTGGGTTCCGGTAGGAGACAAAAGGAGTCTCCTTTGTGTCTCCTACCGGAACCGCTGCCTATCAAATTATTAGCTTAGGAATGCCATAAAAAACAAAAAATATCTCCAAGGGGTCACTAATCGACAGAAAAAAAGAGGTGAACTATCCCTTTAATGTATTTACCAATTTACCAAATTAGAAAGTACTTATATAACAGTTATGAATTTCTGGCTCTACTTCTTCAAATGATTTTTGGCGCGTTTTTTTTTGCGAAAAATGACACGCACGTCCCATTCACTCACTATACCTTTGCCAAATGACATTAGAGTGCATGCTGATTTAATCCCCCGTTCATTTACACGTGGCGTCGTCGACCAAGAAAACACACCGTAAGCGAGCGGCGCTGAAACCCGTGAGTCGTAATGGACGGTTAAGTGACTCCTCACCAGATCTCTTACATATAATGTAAGTTCCATTAGCCCCCGAAATGGCTACTGTATGGCGTTTAATTAAATATAGCCTTTCAAAGAAAACCCACGGCAAGCAATTTAGAGAGTGGTTATACATTTGAAGCTTGTGTGTGTGAGGTTACTAGCGCTTTTAACCAGCGCAACCCACTGCACAGACTGTTAACCCATTAAAACCTGTGTGTAACCACTTTAACCATTATTATTTATACTTTGGGCTGTTCAAAAATAGCAGATCTACAAGGTCGCAGATCTGCTATTTTTGAAAAATCGTAAAACATGTGCAAATCTTTGAATATATATATTTTTTAAAGCGAACATTTTTTGCTAGATGGGGGGTCCGCGGCCAAATACATATCATTTTGGGGGGTCCTTGACATGAAAAAGTTTGAGGACCACTGATATTATAGCAACGTAATTATTTTCAAAAAACTGTTTGGATTTAGAAGATAATTTGTAGAATCCCCAGAAGCAAAGATTTGAGTTAAAAATATTCGCTTTAAAAGAAAATATAAAAGATTTGCACAAATTTTCATGATTTTTGATATTTTTCCAAAAATAGCAGATCTACGGTGCCGCGCTATGAGCTTGTATATCTGCTATTTTTGAACAGCCAAAGAAATAAAAAAAATGACACACAGATGCGTTCCCGGTCTTAATGGCTTAATTAACATATTGACAATGAAGTAGATTTGCCACGGCGCTAATCATTCTCCAATTCACTAAGAACCACAACCTTTCAAACACTGGACACTAATCAACATGCACCGGGGCCTAAATATTACATAATCGCTAATTAGGTTATGCTAAGGGTAGAATAAAAATAAAAAAAAAGAAATATATAAATAAATATACATAAATTAAACAAAGGAGCTCATTGGTGTGAATGGTTAATGGGGGGGGGGGCCTTCATGTGTCTGCGAGGGCTAAGGCCTATTTGCCACGGACATTAATACACCTCAATACAGACTGTGACCTACAATAAATATACAATACAGGCATGTGTGAGAGTGAGAAGGAGAGAGAAAGCCAGAGAGGGAGAGAGAGAGAGAGGAAGCGATATAGAGACAGAGAAAGAGACAGAGAGAGAAAGAGAGAGAGAGAGAGAGCACTTAAGTGCTCTCCTCAGTGACTTCAAATATTTAACCCATTCAAACCGGGAACGCATCCGTGTAACCACTTTTACCATTATTTTATACTTTGGCTTTTCAAAAACAGCAGATATACAAGCTCATGGAACTGAAATATTTTGAGATGGGGGTCCGCGGCCAAATACACATAATTTGGGGTGGCCCTTTGCCATGAAATAGTCTGAGAACCACTGATATTATAGCAACATAGTTTTTTTTCCAGAAAACTGTTAGGATTTAGAAGACATTTGTAGAATCCCCCAGAAGCAAAGATTTGAGTTACAAATGTTCACTTTAAAAGATTTGCACAAATTTCCATGATAAAAAAAAAAAAAAAAAAAAGCAGACCTACAAGCTCATAGCGCGGCACTCGGTGCCGCGCTATGAGCTTGTATATCTGCTATTTTTGAATAGCCCAAAGAAATCGAAAAATAACACAGCTATGCTTTCTCAGGTGTGAATGCGTTAAAAGCATGTTTTGTTGCTCCTGGATAGACAAGGAATGCCATTATTGGGTTCCACAGCCGCGTTCGTTGTTGCAAAACCTCTGTGTCATTCTGTGTAACAAACGGTGGTGATGGGCCCCGGCCAACCACAGGCCAGGCCACCATAACAGAGAGAGTCCACTCTGGCCTCCCCCCCCCCGTATATATATACGGCCGGGAGGGGAAGAAGAGAAGAGAGAGAGAGGGGAGAGGAGAGAGGGGGGATTGTCCCAGAGAGCCCTCCTAGTGCACCATGGGTAATGGTTTGTCTCTCCTCAGGTATAATGAGGGAGCGGTGGTTTGGCTGCTGAGAGGGAAGAGTGGCAACACTCCAGAGCCTGACCCCTCCTAATCTCCTAGGGAAACCCCATGCATCCCGGGGCTCAGACTCAGTCACACGGCACGCGGCATGGATGGAGAGGGCTGTGGGAAGTCCTTCAAGCCCCTGATTTATGCTCCACGTTCGGAAAAATAGCAGACCTACAAGCTCACGGTCCGCGACGCCTCGTGAGCTTGTAGGTCTGCTATTTTTCATTCTCGGGGGTGGTGGGGGGCTTCAGTCTCCAAGAGGAGACCCATCAGTGTGGAGACTGAATGTACCCCCGGTGCCAAGCACCAGGTTAACCCATGAAGACCGGGAAGTCCTTGACATTAAAAAAGTTTGAGCACCACTGATATTATAGCAACATAATTTTTTTCAAAAAACTGTTTGGATTTAGAATATAATTTGTAGAATCCCCCAGAAGCAAAGATTTGAGTTAAAATGTTTGCTTATAAAATAAATAAATATATATATATATATTCAAAGATTCTCATACCACGCTACAAGCTCGTAGTGTGGTATGAGCTTCTATATCTGCTATTTTTGAATAGCCAAGATAATGGTTAAAGTGGTTACACAGATGCGTTCCCGGTCTTAACAGGTTAAGCACAGAACTCGAAGTGAGTCCTCGCCTCCTCTTCTTCTTCTCCTCTCTGGGATAGGACTGTGTGTGTAGAGTCACCGATCCGGGTTAAAGGATTCCGCCGAAAATAATGCAAATCAGTGTTTATTTTACAACAGGGCTGGAGGCATTAAGTGCAATTCTTTTTTTGCGAATGGATTTCTCGCCATGTTTCCATCTTAGCCATGATGATGAAAAAAGATGTTGCATATTTCAAACTTTTTTTTTTCTTGCATTACAGGGGGCGGATTACATTCAAAATTGGAATACAATACTAAAATTCTATTCCATAAAACTGAATCTATAGCTGCGATCATACAGCAAGGGGTTCACGTTCTTCCCTAATTCTGTGAAGTCGCAGAGATCATTTGAGCTAATTGAATTTGTCATTCAAATTAGCAAATACAAAATTTGAAAGCGCCAGCATTTTCTCTATATAGTACATACAATGATACCAGGGCCATCACTATTACTCAGACATAACCATATATAGAGTTCACTATTACTCAGACATAACCATATACAGAGTCCCCACTGCAGCTACCCACAAAATATGGTGTGTGTCATGCTGACTGCAATCTGGGAACCCATTCAGTAAAAAGGTTTTGCCTCTGGGGGCACTTTTTAATGTAGAAAAAGGAACTCGGTTTGGGTCCTCCCCTTTCTTAGTCCACTTCCTCCCGGGTGCTCCTCTGTTCATTCCCACTAACAACAGCACTACATGTTTAGGGCAGTGGTGCCGACAGATTCTGCTGTCTTGTGAGATTATGCCGACTGTGACAGTAAGACAATGACATCAGACCCAAACACACCATATAAGGATCCATATAAAGAGCTCTAGTAGGCACGGGACAATTATCAGCCCCCCCCCCCCACAGTGTTGCCAGATTCTGTGAGATAAACAAGCAATCAGGTCTAGGACAACCAGCCCAAAAGAAGCAACAATGGGCCACAAGAGCACTTTAACATATACATCAGCTATTTGAAAATAGCAGATCTACAAGCTCACAACGCGTCGCGACGCGACGCGTTGTAAGCTTGTAGATCGGCTATTTTCAAATAAAATCTTGCAGGGAAATTATAATAAGCATATCTGGCAACCCTGCCCCCCCCAGCGCACACACGCCGCGCGTGCGTGTTTGCCCAGCCTGTGCGCTAAAATCGCAAGAAATGTGCGGATTGTGTTTGTTTTTGTGTTACTTCATTTAGGTTTTAGGGTTAGGGTGAGCTTCCATCAGTGTATTGGGATGCCTCGAATATATTTTCAGTTCCAAGTAAGCTGGTGAATCTCTGGGAAAGTTGCTGAGAGGCGGAAAGGCGGAGCACGTAAAGTGCGTCCATTTCTAATAAAATAAAGGTCCATGTGATCCGACAGGGCCCGGGCCCCGGGGGTCCCGGGCCCGTAGGAGGCCGGCCGCCTACCTGGCCTACCCGGACGCTCCGCCACTGAACATCACCCAACACATTGATTTCCCCACCCAAAATAAAGGCCACACCCTGGACCTGGTCTGTTCCTCTGGCACAACCATGCAGCCACCTATCCTGCACCAACCTCACCACCTCACTACCTCACCGACCTCACCTCACCACCTCAATAACATCACCACCTCCGTGTCAGACCACCTGGCCATCACTTTCCACGTGGACACCCCCTCCTACCTTGAGACGTAGAACAGGACAGGCAAAGGGCGCCGGCCTAGTCAGGTTTCGTCGCCATTAAATATTGTTCCCAAGACGCAAATTGGTTAAATTGATTTAGCTGGGGGGCTAAGCTTAGCCAATTCATTCGTTATGCGAAGCCCGGCAAAAACGTCACAGTAAGGCCGGCACGAACGTCACGCGAAAAACCCAGCACAAACATCTCACGAAGCCCCGCGCTATGAGCTTGTATATCTGCTATTTTTGAGAAAATCGTGAAAATGTGCGCAAATCTTTGAATATATATATTTTTGTAACTCAAATCTTTGCTTCTGGGGGTCCCTGGAACAAACATATTTTGAGATGGGGGGTCCGTGGCCAAATATATATATCATTTATATATATCTATATCTAGATCTATATATACACACACACACACACACACACACACACACACACACACACACACACACACACACACACACACACACACACACACACACACACACACACACACACACACACACACACACACACACACACACACACACACACACACACACACACACACCCACACACACACACACACACACACACACACACACACACAGACAAAATGTTTATTTATTAAGTTTTACTAAAAGAGCACTAAGAAGCCCAACTATTTAGCTGGGGGGGTTCAGATGTTTCTCTTGTGGTTAGGCATTATTTCAGATGCCTGTGGGGTTCAGTCAGATGTAGACAGGGAGATGATCATACGGTCTGCTTGTCCTCGGCCTCGTCAGGTGACATTCTGGGAGGTTTCGACGGCGGTATGTCCCAGCGGGGGGGGGGGGGGGGGGGGCGATGTGCTGATTGCTGACCAACCACACACACACACACACACACACAACAACGATCGCCTCTGAACCCCCTCCCTTTCATGGCCACAGCCCTGAGGCTTTGATGCTAGTATTTAATTGGCCGAGATGAACTGCTTGCTTGCTGTGGCCCCGCTTGGCGTTTGGCTCCGCGTTAACACCATGGCCCCACACTGCCACTGTCTGCATATAAACCATTAAGACCGGGCACGCATCTGTGTCATTTCTTATAGGGCTATTCAAAAATAGCAGATATACAAACTCGTAGCGCGGCACCGAGTGCCGCACTACGAGCTTGTAGATCTGCTATTTTTGGGAAAAATCGTGGAAATTTTGTGCGAGTCTTTGAATATATATTTCAAGCGAACATTGTAACTCAAATCTTTGCTTCTCGGGGGATTCTACAAATGTCTTCTAAAAACAGTTTTCTGAAAAAACTATGACAAAAAAATGTTTTCTATATCAGTAGTTCTCAAACTTTTTCATGTCAAGGACCCCCAAAATGATATGTATTTGCCACGGACCCCCATCTTAAAAAATATTGTTCCAGGGACCCCCCATAAGCAAAGATATGAGTTAAAATGTTTACTTTAAAAAATATGTATATTCAAAGATTTGCATACATTCTCACGATGTTTCAAAAAATAGCAGATCTACAAGCTCATAGCGCGGCACTCAAAACCAAAGTATAAAATAATATGGCTTAAGTGGTTACACAGGTGCGTTCCCGGTTTTAATGGGTTAATTAGGTCCTCTCTGCTAGCCTGTGTGTATGTTTGTGTGTGGCATGCACAGAAAACACACACACACACACACACACACACACACACACACACACACACACACACACACACACACACACACACACACACACACACACACACACACACACCCATGTCTGTATGTGTGCGTGCATCTCCTTGTGTATATGCGCGAGGGACTGAATTCATGATGTGTTTCTCTATCTTCAAGGGGGAATAAAGAAACGTCTCTCTGTTTGGTATAATGAAGAAGAACCAGAATCGTACCCGTAATCCCGAGGCCCGGGTTCACATCACAACAACACAGTGATGGGGAGGCAGGAGAGGTGGGATGGTTTAACCCTTTAAGACCGGGAACGCATCTGTGTAAAAAAAAAATCTTGAACATTTGTGCAAATATTTGAATATATATACATATTTTTAAAGGGAACATTAGTAACTCAAATCTTTGCTTCTGGGGGGTCCCTGAAACAAAATATTTTGAGATTGGGTAGTCCTTGACCAATGCTTTAGGGTCCTCTACGATTGAGGTTCCCTAACAGTTCCCTTTAACGATTCCTATATTTTTAAAAACATATATACATAGAATTTTGACCTTCGTTATAATTGGTTCTCAAAGTGAGGTCCAGGGACCCTCGGGGGTTAAGTATGGACCCTTACAGGTCTGTGCGAATGGAGCATTACAATGGAAAAGGTTTGAGAACCACTGATATAGAAACATGTTTTTTCGATAAAACTGCAGGATTTAAAAGACATTTGTAGAATCCCCCAGAAGCAAAGATTTGAGTAAAAAATGTTCGCTTTAAAAAATATATATATATATTCAAAGATATGCAAAGAAAAATCCACAATAAAAAAAAAAATAGCAGATCTTCAAGGCTCATAGCACTCGGTGCCGCGCTATGAGCTTGTAGATCTGCTATTTTTTGAATAGCTAAAGAAATTTAAAAAAATGACGCAGATGCATTCCCGGTCTAAATGGTTTAACCTTGCAGCCTGGATGAGGCTCCGCAGTGGGATTAAAATGAAAAGGCGTGTACAGTAGGTGGTTTATTGCCATGCACGGTTGTCTGTTTTTTTTCAGCTCTTCAGGTAGCCGGAGGTACACCGGTAGAAGCGAGAGAGAGAGACAGAGGGAAGGAGATGTGATGTGGTCTAAGGGTTTGTTTTCGCAGGCCTCTTCACTTCTCAGCGTTCTGGCGGGCGGGTCTGACGCTGTGGAGGATGGGTTGCTTTGTTTAAACATCCTCTCAGTGCTCGAGAAGACACCGACAGGGCCCGCTAATGAGTCTGCAAACACAACTAACGACGAGGAAGACAGACACCACCACACACAGTCAAATCCCTGTGTGTCGTTTTATATTTTAGTGTATACGAACGTATGTTTGTAAATTAACCCATTTAGATCTGAGGCCGATTCTACAAATTATTTTTTTTCTGAAACACTTTATGTTGCAAATTTCTATAATATCAGTGGTTCTCAAAGCTTTTTCGTGTCAAGGACCCCTAAAATGATATGCATTTGGCCGCGGACCCCTATTTCAAAATATGTTGTTCCAGGGACCCCCAGAAGCAAAGATGTGAGTTACAAATGTTCGCTTTAAAAATATACATATTCAAATATTTGCACAAATTTTCATGATTTAAAAAAAAAATCAGCAGATATACAAGCTCATGGCGCGGCACCGGCACTCGGTGCCGTGCTATGAGCTTGTAGATCTCCTATTTTTGAATGCTGCGACGCATTGTGAGCTTGCAGATCGGCTATTTTCAAATGGCCGAAATGTATATAGGGCTGGAGTGAATAATGTATCCTTTGTAATAATAATCAAAATCTACAAAGCAACTAGTAACTAAAGTTTTCAAATAATTGCAGTGGAGTAAAAAGTACAATATTTGCCTCTGAGATGTAGTGGAGTAGAAGTAAAAGTACAGAAATTTTGAAATACTCCAGTAAACTAAAGATTCCTCAAAAGTGTACTTAAGTACAGTACTTGAGTAAATGTACTTAGTTACATTACACCAGCGCATACATGTATCATGCCAATGACCAATTATAAAAAATGACTATCTCTGTATGACCCGAACGGCATCGTCTCTTGAGCCATACGTTACGTACCCTTCAAGGCGAGAGAGAGGGAACGGTTCCACCCAAAATACCATGAAAACAGATTGTCAGCGATGTCAATTAGCTGCACAGGAAGCCGCGGCTAAACCCTTCTGTTTTATTCATGAGCATGAAGGCTATATCAGCGTGGATGACACCCCCACGGTCCTGTCTGAAACACACCAAGGTTGCACGGCGGCTGTTTACAGAGGCTGGCTTTTGGTGGATAGTTGTCTCCGCCAGGCCGAAAGGCATGGCGAGAGAGTATGTTTTACCCCCTGTCCGTCCGTCCGTCCGTGTGTCCTGTCCGTCCGTTACCACCTAATCTCCGGCACCGTTGGCCCGGCCGCTGCGATACTGTGCACACACACTCCCTCGATGCCAAGTCAGAAGCTCTGGCCCAAGTGTTTCAGATTGGCCTGTTATAGCGCCACCAGGAGGCCGATTTGTGCAAAACACATTGATTAATACTACTCCTACAGATTTTGTCCAAACATCACACATATCGGTACACAGTATCTCTATAGTCATGTGATCAACATGGATCTATCCGATTTCCCATATTACATCCTGATTGCCTAAGATTGGCTTCCAAAGTTTGCAGGATTGGTCCGTTTTCAACAAAATGCCTCAAATCATGAACGCAGCTTGGATTTCCATGAAATTTCACATGCACATTTCTTATAGGCCGAGGAAGAAATGGCAACCTTTTACCATTGGCCTGTTATAGCGCCACCAGCAGGTCTAATTTTGCAAAACACATTTTTGGAACAAAATGCCTCAAAAGTGTCTAAGAACACTGCACCCTTTCCACATTGGCCTATTATAGCGCCACCAGGGGACCACAATAACCTACCTGACCTGGCGGAGACCTGTGCTCCGAGGAGCACTTTTTCTATAGTTTTGCTTCTTTTTCTCCCTCTTTTTTTTTGTACGATGAACCGGTGCCGTCACTAGAAAAATATTAGGGCTGGGTATTGCCTACAACCTCACGATCGATACGTATCGCGATACGGAGGCCACGATACGATATGCATCGCGATACGCGATCGTTTTTAACCCATTAAGACCGGGAACGCATCTGTGTAACGACTTTATCCATAGTTTGTTCTTTGGCTATTCAAAAATAGCAGATCTACAAGCTCATAGCGCGGCACCGAGTGCCGCGCTATGAGCTTGTAGATCTGCTATTTTTGAAAAATCATGATTTTTTTTTCAAATCTTTGAATATATATTTGAAGCGAACATTTGTAACTCAAACTTCTTCTGGGGGTCCCTGGAACAAAATGTTTTGAGATGGGGGTATGCGGCCAATTACATATCATTTTGGGGGTCCTTGACATGAAAAGGTTTGAGCACCACTGATATAGAAACATAATTTTTTTCAGAAAAATTGTGGGATTCAGAAGACATTTGTAGAATCCCCAGAAGCAAAAATGACTAAGTGACAAATGTTTGCACAAATGTTCACGTAAAAAAAAAAATAGCAGATCTACAAGCTCATAGCGCTTGTATATCTGCTATTTTTGAATAGCCAAAGAAATCTAAAAATGACACAGATTCTTTCCCGGCCTAAATGGGTTAAACAAAAAGCAAGGAAATGAATACAAATTTAAAAAATAATAATGTTTTGATGGATGAATGCAAAAGATTTAATCATGTATATCGTCACTGTTCGGGCAGAAACCGATGCTGACGTTTTGTTTTTTTAAAGGCGTGTCACACACAGAATTTCCTGCCATATCGATATGGTAGCCTCTGTGTCGATACGATTATCAGCCAGGAATACGATAGGATTATTGCTGTATCGATTAATTGAACCCACCCCTACAAAAATATTAGTAAACACATGAATGACCATAAGATGGCTAGAGAGAAATAAGATTCTAATGTTGGACGCCCACAGTCAGCTCATGAGATATATACTGCTGCATGAAATGTCTGCCACGCAGTGGTGGAAAAAGTAATCTAATGTTTTACTTAAAGGTAGGGTAAGTGATTTTCTTTGGTTAAAATAAGTGTTAAATAGCTCTATATTCTGATAGTACTCATTGCTATAGAGTGTTCAGTAAAAGGAGTCTCCTTAATTGTCTCTCCAGATCTTTATTTAACAGAAAATGCATTTTCGTTTCAGTTTCAGTTTCATTTCCAATTTTATCCAATCAGGATAGAGAACTCAATCAGTACACAGATTAAACAAGTGAAATTGGAAGTGATGACACTAAGAAATGAGCAGGCAAAATTGGAACTGGAACACTATAAAAATGAAGCTTAAAAATGGGTACTTATTCCTGATTGTCTGAGATTTTGACACCTACCGAAAAATGTATTTTCTGTTTATTAAAGAGCTGGAGAGACAGGGAGACATCTGTTACTGAACAAACACTCTATAGCAATGATTACTATCAGAATATAGTGCTTTAACCTTTTAACAAAATACTTTTTGTTTTAACCAAAAAATATCACTTACCCTACCTTTAAGTAAAAGTATCAATACTGCAAAACTGATATACTCCGTTACAGTACAAGTACAAAAGTATTGGCATCAAAATCAAAATTGTACTTAAGTACAGTACTTAAGTAAATGTACTTAGTTACTTTCCACCACTGGTGCCACGTTACATTTTTTAGGGGTTATGTGTGTGTGTGTGCGCGTGCGTGTGTGTGTGTGTGTGTGTGTGTGGGGGGATGGGGGCATTGGGGGGGGGGGGGGGGGGGGCTGCTGTTTGATGAGAAGGGTGGGAAAAGTTTGCACAACTGCTGAGGAATTGCATTGTTGTTGATAATCCTTTTGAAATTGAAAGAGGGAGGCAGCAAGCTCCTCAGGGGAGGAGGCTGATGCAGCGGACACCCACCGCGCAACGCCTACACACACACACACACACACACACACACACACACACACACACACACACGCACACGTTTGTATTACTATACTCGTGAGGACATCAACACTTTAGGACAGCCATGTTATGAATGCCATTTAAAAAATAATAATTGCCACTTTTAACCGTAAGCCTAAAGCCGAAAAACAGCAGATCTACAAGCTCACAACGCGTCGCGCTGCGACGCGTTGTGGGCTTGTAGATCGGCTGTTTTTCGGTGCATGACACACTGGCGCGCAACTAAGTATAAATCATGTTGAACTCTAATTCCAATCCCTAAACCTAACCTCTAAGACACCTAAATGTCTAATACCGACCTGAATGTTTTTCTAATTGTAAATGTATCTCTAAAAAATGTTTTTTTTTTAACTGTAGAACAACCATTTGTCTTCTTGAGAGGACCAGGAAAACGGTCCTCACAATGTATATTTCTTCAAATTCTACTATACTTGGTCCTCGTCGCAAGTATAGTAATACAAACACACACACGCACACACATACGCACACACACATAGTCACACGCACACACACGCCTCCCGGTAGCCACAGGGGGGCCGCATGGATTGGGGCCCCGAAAGTAGGAGAGGAAGGTGAAGACGAGGCCACATCTGCAGTGATTGGCTGCAGAGGAACAAGCATCTTCTCTGAAGTTCACCTTCTGCCTCACACTGTCAGTCTGTCACCTTATAGGACAGTGGTTCTCAAACCTTTTCGCATCGTCAAGGACCCCCAAATTCCGCGCGGACCCCCATCTAAAAATATATTGTGCCAGGGACCCCCCCCCCCCCCCCCCCCCCATACAAGATTTGTGTCAAAATGTTTCAAACATATTCCAAATGTTTTTGCAAGATCTTTTTTGGGGGATAAATAGCAGATCTACACGCTCACAACGCCCAAGTGACGCGTTGTGAGCTTGTGAGCGAGCGTGCGCGCGCGCACACACACGCAGACAAACACACACAGCACGGCAACACGGCAACAGTGTGTCGCGAGCGAGCGAGCGAGCGCGCACACACACACACACACAGAATGGGTGTTTGGATTGGATGCAACGCATGCGCAGTTTGATCGGGCACAGACCAAGACACCACCTAAGACACACAGAGGTTAGTCAAATTATAGGAGGATGCTTTGATTACTGCAACTAATTATGATCCTGGAAGTAATGTTAACATATCAGGTATAAACAACAAGAGTGGTGACACACCGGTAGCTATAAATACACTGAAACACTAAGGCACGCACGCGTTTACACACGCACACACACACACGTATGTCTGCAAATGTATAATACATACAGTACTAAGATGGTCAAATCAATGACATTTAAAAGTATCTCCGTGGAAGGACGATTCAGTCAGATTCTTGTGATCATGCACATTGTAAAGCACTTTGGATAAAGGCGCTATGCAATGCCCCATTTATTTGACCATTTACTGTGCATCACATACATATTACAGGCATCAACCAAAGCAAGAATCCACACAACCAGGATTCAATCATGTCCGCAGTTTTCACGTCCAGATGCCTCATTTAAAAAACGACACTTAAAAAAGGGAAAAAAAAGTGAAACAAATAAACTTCCCCACATATTCTCATAACCACCACAGACAGAGTTGTGGGCGATTTAAAAACAGTTTCAGTACATGAACTAGAAAATGTGCTCCTCGGAGCACAGGTCTCCGCCAGTACTGTTCCTGATTAATCCTATCTTACCTATTTATATTACATATTGTCACGTGTCACTTGACCAATGTTAGCTTGGCTGATGGAAGCTCACTTCAAAAAATATAAATGATTTTTTGAAGTGACATACCTATTTATAGGTTTCTATTTCGTCATGTGTCTCGCTAGCCAATCAAAGCACACCCTTTCAACATATTGTCACGTGTCACGTGAAGCTTGACCAATGTTAGCTTGGCGGCAACACGGAAGGACGGAGACGAAAACATACTCTCCACCTCTGGCGGAGACAATAATACTAGTGGTATATTACTGCATGTTGACTGACACTCCTCACAATGAGGAACCATTAGAATGCCAGACTTCAGTGACTGTCCCCTTTACTAACAGCGGAAATGGAGCATGAACGACTTCCACCGCCAACTAATTAATCTACTTCCCATTATGCAAATAAAACAAGCAGTAATGACAAAGTTTCCGCAGCGATCAGAATGACCCAGCAGGAGGTCATTTTAACATTTCCCCTTCAACGATGTTAGACCTACGTCACCATATCAAACAACAACATATACAGAATGTGGATATTTCTGCTATTTAGGCATCAGTGTTTTTTTTCTTTCTTTTTCTAATTGTCCTCTCTGAATAAAGTACGTGTCCTGTCATTACTGCAGCACTGAAGTCCTAATGAGTGGAATTGTTATCTGAAAGATTGACACGTCCTTTTTTTGTATTTTTGTCCCCCGCCTGCATGCTGTGACAGCGCATTAGCCCATTAAGACCTGGAACGCATCTGTGTAATTTTTTGATTTGAGCTAAAAAGCATTATTTTACACTTTTCTGCTATTCACACTTTTCTGCTATTCAAAAATAGCAGATTTACAAGCTCATAGCGCGGCACCGAGTGCCGCGCTATGAGCTTGTAAATCTGCTATTTTTGTGACGTTCGAACATTTTGAAAATGTGTGCAAATCTTTGAATATATATATTCTTTTAAAGCTAACATAACAACAACAACTCAAATCTTTTCTTCTGGGGGGTCCCTGGAACAAAATATTTTGAGATGGGGGTCGGCGGCCAAATACATAACATTTTGGGGGATCCTTGACATGAAAAAGATTGAGCACCAAGTTGGGATTTAGAAGACATTTGTAGAATCGGGCCCTCAGCCCTTAAGGGGTTAAATCCAGACAGTGCATTTCCATTCCCCCTGTCATCTCTCTAGAAAAACCGACGCGCGCGCGGTGCTTCAAACTGTTTATTTTCAAATTCAGACCTCCTCCGCGGCAGCCCATCGGCTTCAATTACCAGTTTTTCCTGAGCGGGAGCCATCAGCCCGGGCCCTGACACTGAGGTCCAACCTAATTCCCACCTTCTCCAAAGTCAAGAGCATAATGTGCAGATAAAAAAAGGTGGAAAATAGCCTGCCGGCTCATTAGCATGCAGCGCCTGCCTGTTCATTTGCTTTGCCTGCGAATTAAAGTTCTGACACTCAGCGCGCCTTTCTGCAACACGAGAACAGTCCCTCTTCAGACTAGCCTGCCGTGTCCTTACTGCCGGGAAAAGGTCATCGGCATGGGGGGGGGGGGGGGTGCGTCGTTACTCGCCAACCTGGCTATAGCATGCTCTTCACCGGGGGTCCGCCCCGGGGAGAGAGACAGAGAGAGAGAGGGGTTAGCCGGGGGGGGGGGGGGGTATTGATTCAGGGAGCACCTCATTACCTGCTGAATCAACATATTATTGCTGTGTTTCACCCAGACGAATTGTTTACAAGTGTCTTTCAGTGCGGTGCAAAAGCCCCCTGCTCGGGTGGGCTGTGACCGCGTTCATTAGTCCCTGACCCCCGGTGATTATGTGTTACGCGATACGCTGCTCTCTGGGCTTGGCCATCTGACCAGAGGCCACTGGCCTCGCATTGGCCCCGGCCCATTACCACCAACCAGCAGGTCTCTCTCTCTCTCTCTGTCTCTCCCCTCTCAATCCCTCTCTCTCTCTCTCTCTCTATCCCTGTGCTCCCTATGAATGTATCCATTAGCCCGCCGATGTGTAAATTGTTTTCACCTGCACTGCAGGCAGATGGGGAGCAGTGTCTCTCTGCCGTGATTTCCTATGCATGAGGTTTCTAATCAGTCAGAGAGTAACACGATTCCCCCTGCTTCTCCTTCGCTGGAAAAAAGGCGACGCGCGCACACACACACACACACACACACACACACGCACACTCACTCAGTGCTGCCGCACTCTACAATCTGCAATCAATATGCATGCTGTGTTGTGGGGATATTGCTGCAGTGGTGGCGGTGACAGGGTTCATTATTATGAGCTCGCCTTACATCACTGTGATGGCTTAACCCTTTAAGACCGGCGGGAACGCATCTGTCTGTGTGTCATTTTTTCAGATTTCTTTGGGGCTATTCAAAAATAGCAGATCTACAAGCTCATTACGAGCTTGTAGATCTGCTATTTTTGAAAAGAATCGTGAAAATCTGTGCAAATCTTTGAATGTATACATTTTTTAAAGCGAACATTTTGTACTCCGTTACAACTTCTGGGGGGTCCCTGGAACACAATATTCTGATATGGGGGTCCACGGCCAAATACATATAATTTTTGATAACCACTGATATTATAGCAATATAGTTTTTTTTTCTAATAAACTGTTAGGATTTAGAAGACATTTGTAGAATCCCCCAAAGGTTTGAGTTACAAATGTTCACTTAAAAAAATGATATATTCATATATTTTCCCCAAAATAGCAGTCATCTGCAAGCTCATAGCGCGGCACTCGGTGCCGCGCTATGAGCTTGTAGATCTGCTATTTTTGAATAGCCCAAAGAAATCTAAAAAATGACACAGATGCGTTCCCTTCCTTCCCGGTCTTAAAGGGTTAATACAGAGGAGAGAGACGGTCGCCGGGGCTGATCCCCCTGCCGCCGCCATTCCCAATTCCGCTCACAAATTGAAGGATAATTTGACCTGGAAGACTAAACCCACATAAGCATGGACCACAATCCACTGGAGGTGTCAACCGGGTGTGACCCTGGGAAAATGACGGCAGAGAGAGAGAGACAGAGAGAGGATGTCCCTCCCTGCCTCGCACAAACAAATAAAGCACTCGGTAATGCCCTAATGTGGATGTGACATGTGGCCCCGTGGGGCCCTCTCTCACCATGGAGGGGAAGGTCAATCGGGGCCAGCATTGGCTCTTTGGATGTCGGCTAGCTAGGGTCCTCGAATAATGAGCTGGCTGGGGCGGTCTGTTAGTCACACCTGTGTGTCTATACCGGGAAACGTTCCGCTTCGGTGATGATGAGGGAGTTGTTTATACAACGTTGTGTCGCAAATCAACTCTGATGTGTTGCTATTTTGCAATTTTGTTAAATCTCTCTCCGCTGCCAATTTGCCAGGCTGGTATCGGTTTTCTTTCTCGGCGCCTTTTAAGTTGCAGTATGGTCATCATTATAATAACTATCGTAGAAAGGCGCTGTTTGTTGACGATGTCAAACTAGGCTGATACAAAGTGATGTGCAAATGTAACCAGAAAATCAGTGGTGGAGAAAGTACTCACATTTATTACTTAAGTAAAAGTATCAATACTGAAAAGTAAAAGTCCGGAATTGAAAATTTACTTGAGTAAAAGAACATAAGTATTGGTATCTGAATGCACTTAAAAGTACCAAAAGTAGAAAGAACTCATTATGCAGAATGTCCCATTTTGCAAGTTTTCAAATGTATAAAATGCATTAAAAAATCCTTTGAAAATAGCAGATATACAAGCTCACAATGCGTCGAGACGCATTGTGAGCTTGTAGATCGGCTATTTTCAAATGGCCGAAATGTACATAGGGCTGACAGATGCATGTTTGGTAATAATAATCCAAATCTACAAAGTAACTACTGTAGTAACTAAAGTTTCCAAATAATTGTAGTGGAGTAAAAAGTACAATATTTGCCTCTGAGATGTAATGGAGCAGAAGTAAAAGTATTGACAATTGGAAATACTCCAGTAAAGTAGAAATACCTCAACACTGTACTTGAGTAAATGTACTTGGTTACTTTACACCACAGCAAAAAAAGGAACTTAAATTCCTACTCAGGATGAACACTACACTATATCACATTGTAGGCCGATCCGTTTCAACGCGGAAAACAACCGTTGGCTGGCTTATGGTTCAGCATCAGTACTGTAGGAGCAGTTAAACCCAGTAACCCATGTATTTCCCTGAAAGCAGAGCAAGGTAAAAACACAGAGGTGCTTGTCCATCGTCTTGGGTTACACGGGTCAGTCTGTGCCGCTGAGGGTGTCCAGGCATCGAACCCTGGCTCTCATGCACCCAACCCCCCCAGCCTGCCCTGCCAACTTGTTTTTTTTTTTCACCCAATATCCTCACGCAAAAGAAAAAAATAAATGTCACGATTGAAAGGTTTTGTTAGGCCCAGTCTGTGATTTGTGAAACAGCGTTACAGCCCCCTGCACTATAGCCCTGTTTTTTAAACAATTAACACGATATGTAAAATGATGTTTTGGTATTATCGTAACAAAACTGCTGTAATTCATACAGCCAACCCAGTTGAATAAATCGGAGATTGAGGCTTTAGCCTTTGCTCTTATGAAAATGGGCCGATGCCTATGAACAAACAAGGAAAAAGACTAAGTTAAAAAGGCAAAGAAAAGATCTACCCCGAGCACATGTCAAGGTGGGAGAGGGCAAAATTGGTAAGACCGCCTGACAGAGGTCTGTGACTGGGAAATGGTGAAGACCATTTCTTAAGTGTTGTGCTCAACAAGGTTCTCAAACCTACGGTAAAGTGTCAAAGTGTTGAGACACAAGTGAAGCCACATAACGTTTTTTTGTTTGTTTGCACTTAAAAATATATATATTCAAAGATTTGCACACATTTTCCCGATTTTTCAAAAATACGTGCCGCGCTACAAGCTTGTAGATCTGCTATTGAATAGCCCAAAGTGTAAAATAATGCTTTTTAGCTCAAATCTAAAAATGACACAGTTCCAGGTCTTAATGGGTTATGGCAGAAGAAGTGTCAAAGGTCAAGGTTCTTTTTATAAAATATGGTAATATGGTTTATTGTATTGTACACATGATTTGAAGGTTGTACAAAGGTTTATTTAATTTGAAAGAGAAAAAGGTTATTGCTTGAAGCAGAAATGTTCTTGATTTTCAAATGGGGAAAAGGAAATGTGAAATATTTGATTTAAAGAGGTCAAGGTAAAATAAATCTAAAAATGTAAGAGTTGGTGAGAGTGTAGCTGCCAGAGTAATGATTTTATTTCTTCATTTTGGTTCTTTATGTTAATTTAATTATTAGGGCTGGGACTCGATTAAAAAAATTAATCTAATTAATTAGAGGCTTTGTAATTAATTAATCTAAATTAATCGCATTTTAATCGCACATCAATATTTGACCTGAGATCAATGAAAAAAATTGTTTTCAAATGGATTTTGGTAAACGTCTTTAAGTACATGTACTCAAGAACTGTACTTAAATACAATTTTGAGGTATTTGCACTTGACTCTCGAATACGCCTATTTCCAATTTTTTAATACATTTACTTCTACTCCAGTAACTCCACTATATCTCAGAGGCAAATATTTTACTTTTAAACTTATTTTAAAACTTTAGTTACAAGTTACTTTGTAGATTTCGATTAATATTATAAAACATACAGTAGGCTAACCATGTGAAAATAGCAGATCTACAAGCACAAGGCATTGTGAGCTTGTAGATCTGCTATTTTCCACCATTGGAGGCTGGTAGAGTGTGTTGTTGTTAGTTGTTTTATAGTCGTTTAATTAATTATTTAAAAAAATCGCGCGCATGTGACCCGCACCGCATCGTCCCCCCCCCCCCCCCCCCTTCCCCCCAGCGCACCGCCCCCCCCCCCCCCCCCCCCAACGGGACAAACGCGCGCGTGGGGGGCGGCATCCATTACAGATTCTGATTTGCCCAGCCAACATTATCAAGCAGGCTATGCGGCACGTCTTCATTCAGTGGCTGCTCTGTTGTTGTGAGAACCACGTCGTTCTCACTTCTCAGACAGCTTCTCAGGCGGACCGATAATACCAGCGCACCAACCTGGTGCGCTGGATAATAGGTCCGTGTGAAACTCGTCCAGTGAGAAACGTTCCGCGGTGAAAAAATAGGCGCGATTAAAATGCGTTAATTTTTTTAACGCGATAATTTTTTTGTAATTAATTGATCGAAATTAACGCGATAAAGTCCCGGCCCTATTAATTATGTATGCCCATTAGCCATGCCCATTGGGTTAAGACAGTTATTAGAAATATTTATTTTGTACCGGAAACTAAGTTAAATGCTCGGAACTCCTTATAAGGTATGGCTGGGACTCTGAACACCTTAGTGGTTACCACCAATCCGGCCGGCTTCACACAGGAAATCACACTTCCTTGGGTCCTCAGCGATACAAAAAACTGTGAAGCCGACAGTTTGGGTTGGCCAATCAGGGAACAATCTCCCGAACACACTGAGGATTTCTGTGTTCTCCTCAGCCGTGTGGGCTGACGGATACAGATACCCCCCCCCCCCAGTGCTTGATGTGCTGTCAGGTGACCTAAACACACTGCTTACAGAGGAAATGTGTTTCTCCAGTGTAGTGAGGAAAGGTTTTTCCCCAGTGTGGAGACGCTGGCGACTCCTGAGACTACTCAGGAGTCACCAGCGTCTTCCTCTGTAAACAGAGGAAAGGTTTTTCCCCAGTGTGGAGACGCTGGTGTCTCTTAAGACTACTCAACTCATTGAAGGTCTTGTAACACTGTTTACAGAGGAAAGGTTTTCCCCCAGTGTGGAGACGCTGGTGTCTCTTAAAACTACTCAAGTCATTGAAGGTCTTGTAACACTGTTTACAGAGGTAAGGTTTTTCCCCAGTGTGGAGACGCTGGTGTCTCTTAAGACTATCTGCCACATTGAAGGTCTTGTCACATATCTCACAGAGGAAAGGTTTTTCCCCAGTGTGGAGACGCTGGTGTGTCTTCAGGTTACATAAGGTATTGAAACCCTTTTTGCACTGTTTACAGAGAAAAGGTTTTTCCCCAGTGTGGCGACTCTGGTGTCTCTTAAGATTACTCAACACACTGAAGGTCTTGTCACATTTTTTACAGAGGAAAGGTTTTTCCCCAGTGTGGAGACGCTGGTGACTCCTAAGACCATCTAGCACATTGAAGGTCTTTCCACATTCTTCACAGCGGAAAGGTTTTTCCCCAGTGTGGAGACGCTGGTGTCGCTTAAGATTACTTAAGTTACTGAAGGTCTTTCCACACCGTTTACAGAGATAAGGTTTTTCCCCAGTGTGGAGACGCTGGTGTGTCCTCAGGTTACCTAAGAGAAGGAAACTCTTGCCACACTGTTTACAGATGAAAGGTTTTTCCCCAGTGTGGAGACTCTGGTGTCTCTTCAGGTTATGCAAGGTATTGAAACCCTTTTTGCACTGTTTACAGAGAAAAGGTTTTTCCCCAGTGTGGCTACGCTGGTGTCTCTTAAGATTACTCGAGTCATTGAAGGTCTTGTGACACCGCGTGCAGACGAAAGGCCTTTCCCCAGTGTGGAGACGCTGGTGTCTTGTAAGATTACTCGAGTCATCATTGGCCAACTGTTGATTGCTCAGAGATCTTGGTTCTTCTGTGTCTCCTCGTTTCTGGCTCATTGACTGGAGCGGCAGATCATTGACAGAACTGACGCTATACATGGGCTGTGATGGGCCAAGCATTTAACTAATGGTAAGGTCAGAACCTTACCATCCAGGAAAGGCTATGGTGTGATTACCAGCGGAAAATAAGGTTTATCGATCTCTTCTCGAATTGTTCCCTGTGAAGGCTTGCGAAGGCTTTATGGGTCATGCACTCGTAAGCTATCTGTCTCAACACGGCCATTTACTGTCTGTGCGGTCCACATTTAATCAGGATGTCTTGACACTCACGTCATAACTATGATGTCACTATGTTGTCAGCAATGCTCAATTATGGAGTCCCAGTCATAAATCGTTAGCACTCCAATTGCTATAAGGGGACTGACTGTACAAGATGCCATGAACTTAAGTATATTTTGATTTAATGCGGACCAGCTGAGCATATCAACATTATGAAGGATTAGGAATATTATATACTGTATATACATATTATGTGCAATGTACCCTTTCATTGTTCGTTATTCTTCATACCTATATACTGTATGGTCTGATATATATATTGTCGGAAGTGGACAGTGGCCACCATACTCCCTCGGGTCCTCAGCGATATTCGGACGGACAGTTCTCGAGATATGTGAAGGACAGATACGCACACTCACACAGAGATTCTGTGTAATTTATAGAAGAATATCCAGGACCATTAGGTTTTATGGAAGATGCTTCTGAACATGTTTTCTATTACTAGTTTGACCAATCCTATATTCTAATTAACTCATTGACTGCCATTGACGAGTATACTCGTCATGTGGCGTTTTTAGTGGTTTGCGATAGAGGGCGCTCTTCCACAGCCTGTGAATGATGATGATGACGAAGAGTACAGCCAAAGACTCGAGATGGTTTAGTTACCGCGTATAGGATTTCTGTTGCTTTTTGGCGAAAGCAAGCTACATGCAACCATAGACTGTATAAAAAGAATGGCCGAAGCTATGCCATTGGTTTCTACAGACCGTAAATGAAGCCGATTGTTCAGAAATTTCAAATCCGCCATCTTTCAATATCGCGTCATATCCTGCAGAATGCCACCAGACCATTATTGGTTGGGTAACTTGTCAATCAAAAGCGGCCCTCCTAGAGCATAGCCTACTTTATCGTCAATTTTTAAATAAATGGGACCATAATTTACCAAAACGCATATCATGATGATTGAAAGGAGACTTTAAACTAGCGACTGGAAGCATATAGTATTCATGACAATGTTGATTAAGGTAAGAAAATCAAGTCTAAAGTTTGTCAAAAACCCATCCGCTTCCATTGAGATACATTATTTCTGACACCAGCAGGAGGTAAAACAGCGAAACTACAGGCCATTCATATGAACTGTCACTTGAACTTCTTCCTTATTCGAGTCAATTTCAAAGAAGGAAGCTGTACCCTTGCATGCAACTGCCAATAACTATGGAACGGATTGTCGCAACGGCACTTTTTCTTTTCTCAGATTCTACGAGACTCTAGTATGTCTTTTAAAGCGATCGGCGGGTAGCTCGTTGTAAAAACAATATTCTATGATTTTTCATAGGTTAGTGAAAATGCTTGGAATCGCTGGCAGGGGCAGCTAAAGACAATGCTTTAACTCTGGCAGACATAAGGGAGGGGCCGGCGGGCGGACCTCTGACGTCACGCTCATGTCACCATGACTCAGCCATAACCACATAATGAGTTCTCAATGCAGTCTAACCTCAATGTGTTGTCATAGCATCAGGCGCTAACAAATCAGTCAGCTCCATACATGGGCACAAAATGGGGCATGCGTATACTGATGATGACATCAGGGACCTCCATATATGGGAATAAAAGGGACAAGGACTGACAGATACAGAGATCTCCATGGGCGTAAAAGGGACAAGGACTGACAGATACGGACTGATTTATCCTCGGAGAAAGCCAATAGAATGACACGTTGGACTCTTCAACAATGGAATCCAAATTCCTGAAATCAGTCGAGGCGACTGGCAACTTACTAATCCATGTGTACAGTCAGTGCTCAAATGTTTTATCAATACTATCAATACTGCAAAGTAGAAGTACTCTGTTACAAGTAAAAGTCCGGAATTCAAAATTTACTTGAGTAAAAGTACAAAAGTATTGGTATAAAAATGTCCTTATAGTACCAAAAGTAAAAGTACTAAAGGTTTGAAAATAGCAGATCTACAAGCTAACAATGGCTAAAGTGATTAATGTATGTTTTATAATGTAATAATCTATATCTGCAAAGTAACTAGTAACTAAAGTTTTCAAATAATTATAGTGGAGTAAAAGTACAGTACAATATTTGCCTCTGAGATGTAGCGGAGTAGAAATGAAATAATAGACAATTGGAAATACTCCAGTAAAGTAAAAAAAAGTACCTCAAAACTGTACTTAAGTACAGCACTTGACTAAATTGTACTTAGTTACTTTACACCACTGTACACAGTACCACACAGACCCAGCTATCAGCTGTCTCACACACTGTTGGTTCTCTCGGTATGTTAACTCGTCCTCTCACACCACGAGGCAGAGAACAGCCGGCCGAAAGAACTTGCAGAAGGTCGACGGGGGAAAGGAAGAGTAAAACGGATAGAATGGATCCACTCACCGAAAGTTGTGACATCACAAGATCTGTGTGTGTGTGCGCTGTGACAAGAGGCCATTGTTCCTGAACCTGTGAGTCTTTTGATTTGAACCACAGTGAGGCATTGTGCTCTCAGACGCCACTCGAGACTGGCCTGATGTTTATTCAAATAAACAACAAGTGCAGCATCATGGTGAATCTGATTCTCTCAATCCGCCCGGTCCAAAGAACACACTATAGCTGTGAAATGTGTTCGGGAAGACAATCTTTGTTTTTTCTTTCGCTTTTTTTAGACGTTAGCCTTCTGCATTTTTGATCTCTCACAGTCAGTGGTGTAAAGTAACTATAAGTACTTTACACAATTACAATTTTGACGTATTTTTTACTTTACTTGAGTACTTCCAGTTTTCAGTACTTTTACTTCTACTCCACTACTATCTCAGAGGCAAATGAATGTCTTTAATTATCCTTGATGAGATCCAATACCTACAGAAGGCCACAACCCCTCCATTGTGCATAAGGTCTATTCTATGTAGAGGAAAAGGGGAAAGGAACACTCTTATGTTATGTTTTTCATTTTTTCCCCCTTAGAACTCGTTGTGGATTTTGCTGATTTAACGTAATGTTTCTCTTTTCTTAGGATCATTTTTTTTGTCCATGTGGTGAAATGAACGGTGACTAAAGACCCATGAGGGAGGGAGGGTAAGGGGAGAGTTGAGTGTTGTCTAAAACTGAACCAGCCTTGTACCATAGTTGTGTGTACGTTATGTTTGGTGTGAATTGTTTCGAAGTGTACTGTTTGTTCTTGTATGTAAGAAACAGAAAAAGGCATGAGTCTTACTGTATCTGCTTTTGCTACAATACCCTACTACTACCTATGCTGAATAAAAGTAAATAAATACGAAAGGACTATTCTAGGTGAAACTACTGTCAATAACACAGCATGCCTTTTTTTACACATACGCTATTACACACTGTGTTCGATTTCTTCATTGCAGGAAAAGACGACAAATAATGGAAGCTCAAATTCTCAAATTCCATTTTATGTTGTCACTGTAGCCTGATTTTACATTAAATTGCAAATGTGATTTTTTTTTTACACATTTTATCCACTTGACAACACACAGGGGAAAAAGATATATTCTTACAAAGAGGTTCACACATTACACATAACCCAACACGTTGTATGCGCAAGTATGTGGGCTTGCCTTGCATGCACTCATGCACACACATGCACACATGCATGCATGCACACACACACACACACACACACACACACACGTGATTCCGAAATGCCATCAGTCAAGGCTCATGGATATTACTAGTATCATCACTTGGAGACATTTAGTCTTTTTAATATAACTCGGTGAAAATGAAGCTATAACTGTGCCCACTGCATGAAGTGCCCAGTTGTTGGAGTGATTATAAAAGCCTGGTCAAATCTCTTCTGCCGCTGATGGTATCAGCCAATTATATAGAAACAAGGGACCATTAACACGTGAAACTTGAAAGCTTTTACACTCTGGTGTAGAATGCACTTTGGGAAAAAAATATGTCACGCCTTCATTTGCAATTTCAGTGGGAACTCATCTGAATTCCTGTTAAACAATAACCCTTTGACAGTGGAACTACGAGGCTATTCCAAAATATGTCCCTAAGCGTCTGGCTATTTTTTTCTAAATATTATTCTCAGCAGCTTTGTAAATGTTGTACGAGAATGAGGAATGAAGAAGACGTGTTCAACAATGCAGAATGATGGTCTTACGAATATTTCCCTCAATAGCAACACCCAACGCCAGTTCACTTTTTGCTCTCACTCACAGCTGGGAACAGAGGACTTGAATTAACCTTAACTCTTTAAGACCTGAGAACGCATCTGTGTGTCATTTTTTGATTTCGTTGGGCTATTCAAAAATAGCAGATATACAAGCTCATAGCGCGGCACCGAGTGCCGCGCTATGAGCTTGTATATCTGCTATTTTTGAAAAATCGTGAACAATTTTGTGCAAATCTTTGAATATATATATATATTTTTTGCGAGCATTTCTAGCTAAAATGTTATTGCTTCTGGGGATTCTACAAATGTCTTCTAAATCAGTTTAAAACAGTTTTCTGAAACACTTACATATGTTGCTATAATATTAATGTCAGTGTCAAGGAGCCCCACAACGATATGTATTTGGCTGCGGACCCCCATCTCAAAAAAAAATTGTTCCAGGGACCCCCAGAAGCAAAGATTTGAGTAAAAAACAATTGCTTTATAGATATATATTCAAAGATTTGCACAAAAAAAACACAATTTAAAAAAAAAAAAGCAGATCTACAAGCTCATAGCGCGGCACTCGGTGCCGCGCTATGAGCTTGTATATCTGCTATTTTTGAATAGCCAAAAGTATAAAATATGGATAAAGTGGTTACACAGATGCGTCCCCCGGTCTTAAAGGGTTAAACGCAACTTCAGAATCTAAGTAGATGGTGAAAGGAGGATGGCCAAGCACACAAAAGACAGATAAAACCTAAAACACGGTGCACCGCAGACTGCACAGAGGCAAGCCAACTGTTCCAAATGCCACACAGGGGGAGGGGTTCAGAGAGTCTAATTTGCCATTTGTGTAAGCTGTTTATCAAATTATTAACTGCACAGATGTTTTGTGACCGGCTAGCGGCTGAATACAGACTCTGCTAGGCAGGGCACCACGGAGCTCGCTGAAGGAGCTGTGCATTGAATATCAATGTAATTCATTTAGTAGCTGTTGATTCTCATAGAATCTGTCTTGAGAGATTAATTCTCATGCAAAGTGGCCACTGTTTTGAGGCTTAATCAATGACCATAATGCATCTCTTAAAACGGTCCAGAAACAACTTATGGGAACTGTACATATACTGTATATTAGGGCTGCATGGGGAATATATCAATATTATATTGATATTGTGGTGATATGAGTCCAGATATCATCTGGGATTTGGGACATCGCTTGATATAGCATTAACCTGGTTATTGGTCTTTTTCCTGGCTATTTTATACTTGCAAAAAATGTAGGTTTAACTTATTAAATATTATTATTCAACTTAACACCTTCCACCCAAATATCCATATTGTCGTATCATGATATGGCATAAGTGGTAAGCCTTATTTAATTATTTCCAGAAATTGTCAAAAATAGCGAAAATAGTGGATCTACAAGGTGTTGTCAGTTTGTAGATCGGGACGTGTTGTCAGTTTGTAGATCGCTATTTTCTCTTTTTTTGAAAAAACAAATTTCGCAAAATTAAAAAGAAACTTGATATTATCGGCACAATCTATATTGGGATATTTAGTCAAAAATATAGTGATATTTGCTTCCAACATGACAGCATGTATTGAAATACACATTGTCGGACAGAAAGTTATCTTTGTTTGTTTTTGAATGCCCAACATGATCATACTACAGTGTCACACGTTTCGAGCCGCGTTTTGATCTTGTAGATCTGCTACTTTTGATGCTTTTGTGTGACGCTGCAGTATGATCAAGTAGGGAGTTATTTTACGAAAAAACTAAAAAACACAAAAAAGGTTAGAATATGGAGATTCTAACCTTTTTTTCTGCCCGACAGCAGCAACGATATATGACATTTTTAAGTATAATAATCACAGGGTTGATCGCTGACACCAACCTCATCTCAGAGCACCACCAGCAGCAGCAGAACAACAATGCTTGCAACGTCTCCCCATCTTTCTTCCAACATCTTCCAAAGTGCCGACCGGACCGCTCAGCTCTCCTCCGACCGCCCCAAACAAAGAGCCCTGCGCAGGAATATCAATTATACATGCAGGAAGGCAAACAAGGGGATTTATTTCACAACAAATAACCTCACAGAGAGATGCTGAATGGGGCAGATTAGCATGAGAAAGGGATGACAAAACTCCCCCAGTTCAACAGCTAAAAGAGCAATTTGATGGGGCTGGAATTGGGGGAAATTGCTTGATTAGGGTTCTTGCATGTTGTGGAGGGGTTTACAATTACGCTATCACAGATTTGTGTCTTGTATTATTTAAAAAAAAAATTCAACATTTTTCGGGGGAAAAGTTGCGATGTGACTGATTGATTGATTGATTGATTGAATACTTTATTAGAAGTTTGTAGAAAAAAGCACATGAAAGTACAGTTCTATACAAGGTCAGCTAATAGGAATTAAAAAACCCAAGAAAGCCATTGGCTTGTTTCCATTGGGGTCCTTTGTACTCAATTCATAGTGACATTAAATGACAGATATACACTACTATGCAGAACATCATATAAACAGTTTAAAAATAAGAAAAACTAGGTTATGACTTTTACAGGGGCCAGTTTCGAATTGCAGCCACCTGAAGGTATTCTTTTAGGGCAGTTTTGAAGGAGAGTAGGGTTTTACACTCCTTTGCGACTGTTGGTAGGGCATTCCACATTTTTGTGTCATAGCAGGAGAACAAATTCAACACCTTGTTTGTGCAAAATCTGGGTTGGACGTGATCAGTCAATTAACTAGTTGACGCCGTGTGAACTAGTATATAGCCAATGTATACGGTTAGTGGTCAAACAACAACTGATTTTTGATGCTAATAAATATATTAACTAATTTTGCTGGGGACCCCCTGGAACCCCTGGGGGGGGGGTCCTGGAACCCCACTTTGAGAAACACATGGCTTTAACGACGAAATGACTCCACCACGAGCACAGACAGTCAAAACATGACATTATGAGAGCTGTCAGCGGTGAACTTTGAAAATGCAGCACAAGGTGAGATCAGAGGACGATATGAGAGAGAGACCTGTCACTGTGTGTAATCTCATATCTCATAGATGGAGGGAGAGGGGGAGGGAGAGAGAGAGAGAGAGAGAGAGAGAGAGAGAGAGAGGGGCTTATCAGCTAAAGACAATGCAAGACTTTCTGAAGCTTGGCATTCAGTTCTAGACATTCATTCAATGTCAGCTGATTGATGCTTAGCAGGTTATTTGATATACAAACTCGCCTGTCTACCTGGAAAGATCATTCCCCCCGTCCCCCACGTATTCATATTCTATGCAAATATTCAAATATTCATTGTAAAAAATAATAAGAAGAAAGATCTACGACAGACAGCCCCACAAAAACACTTTGGAGATCTATGCCAAAAGAGTGTGAACTGGGTTTGGTTTACACCAGTGGTTCTCAAACTTTTTCGAAGTCAAGGACCCCCAAACTGATACGCATTTCCCCGCGGACCGACACCTTAAAAATGTTTCGTGCCAGGGACCCCCTAGAACAGTGGTTTTCAACATTTTTCATGCCAAGGACCCCTAAATTGAAATACATTCGGACATCTGAAAATGTTTTGTGCCAGGGACCCCCAGAGGAGAAGATTTGTGTTAAAAAAATGAAAAGTTCTACAAAAAACACTTTCAAGATTTTTCTAAAATGTTCAAAAATTGCAGATCTACAAGCTCACAGCGTGGCACAAAGTGCCGCGCTGTGAGCTTGTATATCTGCTATTTATGAATATCGTATACAATATGGATAAAGGGGTGAATAATATTCATTAACACCTTTTGATGGAGACCCCCTGGAACCGCCTCAAGAACCACAAGTGGTCCCCGGACCACTGGTTGAGAACCGTGACTGCCCTAGAACATTTATGTTTTTTTGAAAAAATCTAAACGACATAACATTTTCAGATATATTCTTTCAAAAATGTTTCAACAATAGCAGATATACAAGCTAGCTGAGAGCTTGTA
Organism: Gymnoscopelus microlampas; assembly: GCF_963454915.1. Classification (NCBI taxonomy): domain Eukaryota; kingdom Metazoa; phylum Chordata; class Actinopteri; order Myctophiformes; family Myctophidae; genus Gymnoscopelus; species Gymnoscopelus microlampas. The sequence goes on from NC_139957.1 coordinate 38,145,974, forward strand.
TATCTGCTATTTTTGAATAGCCAACATATAAACGGATAAAGTGGTTAAAGTGATTGTGATTGCTATGTTAACTGCTTTTGCTGGGGAGGAACCCTGGGGGTCCCTGGACCCCACTTTGAGAACCACTGGTTTACACAGATTAAAAGCAAACCAGACCGTTTTTATTTCATAAACACAACCAGTTAATAACCTTTAAACCAAGACTTAATTCGTTCAAACATCACTTTCCTTACCGTGTCTGTGGTTTACATTTGGCTCACTGTGTATTGTTGTCATTGTCAAAGAAAGAGCTACATTTGTTTCCAAGTCAAAACTATTATGTGGATACTTAGTAACATACAGCTGTTTGTTTGTTTGTTTGTTTTGGGCGGGAGCCGAGGAGCAACGTGGTGCGTGTGTTTATCAAAGGGCATTGTGGGAAGTGGTGACCGTCAGTCAGTGTCGCCAGATTGTGCGAGAGAAATAAGCAACCAGGTCTAGGAAAACAAGCCAAAAAGAAGCAAGGGCACAACAGGCCATTATGAGAACTTTAAACCTGTATACTGTATACTGTATACATTGAAAATAGCAGATCTACAAGCTCACAACTGCTTATAGATCTGATTTTTTGTTTTGTTTTAATCTTGAAATAAAATGAGGAATATTTGGAATATTTTTTGAAACATTCTAACACAAATCTGGTACGGGGGTCCCTGGCACAACATGTTTTCATATGGGGGTTAGGGACAAATTCATATTAATTTGGGGGTCCATATGACATGAAAATATTCAGAACCACTACTTTAAACAGCATTTAGGAAGGAAGCCCAAATAAGCAACTACACTTTACTTTAGAAACAAGCATAAATAAGCAACTACACTTTAGAAACAAGCCCAAAAAAACGCAACCACCAATATTTACAAGCACCTTTACAGAAAAACAAGCCCACGGTGAAGATCGCTTACAATAAGCAGACATGGCAACACCGGTGACCATGGCAACCGACTCAAACATTTTTTCCGTTCGCATGTCTTCTTCCTCAGGCTGCAGCACAACAAAGGAGCTATCATCATCATCATCATCATCATCATCATCATCATGGCTGCTGCTGCTTTCCCTGATGAGGACTATTTCACAAAGATCGCATCCATACAGCAGAGTTTACATGAAAGGTGAAGGTTTGATTCCGTTTCCCTCCTGTCTGTCTGTCTGTCTGCGGTTCAAAACAACAGCAGCTAGCTTAGCTCGTTGGTACAGAGACGCTAACAACAGTGTAGTTAGCGACAATAAGCTACAGCTGGGCCGGAAGTGGATGGGTTGTGCTTTCAAAACAAGAGTTGTGTTATTATACACAGCACTGTTTACCAAACAGTGGGACCCAATTTTTATGGGATGCCAGTAGTATCCCCTCCCCCCCCCCCCCCCTTTATTTTGTTTCCTATATTTTATCTATAAATATTACATTATCTAACTATATAAATGGCGAGCAACTTCCGCACCCTCGGTGGTGACACCCCACAGCTCTGTTATCGAATAAACAACGCACCGCCAGACCACATGTCGCCTACTGACTCGCCACGGCCGCCGCGCTGAATTTACGCCTCGCGTAGGGGACATCTCACTGCTCACTACACCGTTTCCACCGCGCAACATAATTAATTCTACTCACCAAATGTCGGACAAAACGGAAGGGGAGCCAGCTTCGTACCGTTTACCGTGCGCACGACCTCATCACCACAACAGCAGGCAGCCGCTGCGGGTTTTTTTTCCTTTTTTTCCAAACTTTTTTTTTGGTCACCATTTTCTCCAGGCACCATTTCCGGTGTAACGTCGGGTGTTTCTTTTCACCAGCCAATCACCTTTCACGTTGCCACGTCCGTTGCCACGTCGCGCTGACGTACGCTAAACAAGCGCTGCCGTGCGCACAATGCAAACGAGCCCAAAGGCGCGCAAAAATAAGCCGACCATTGCTTAGACACAAAGTCAGACCTGGCAACGCAGCCTACGCCAATCATGTGTGAGAGATCTACAAGCTATGGGGCAGAGACGCCACCGTATCTTAGCAACAACTACAGCGCTCACTCTCATTGGTCGTGTCACGCTAAGAGCAGTCTCCAGACAATGGCATCGCAGACAGCTTGCTGTTACTGCTGTAGCCATCACAGGCAGTTGCAGCACGACGGACAGGGCGCTATGATAGCTGCCATGTCGCTAACGCTAACCTGGTTGTCATGCCTGCAGCGGCTGTGCAATCACTTTGTCAACAATGCACGTTCGTGTGGTGAATGTCTATATTGCTGCTCCCCCCCCCCCCCCCAAATACACGTACTTGATCTGGGACCCCCCCATTCTGTTTGACTCCGTTCCACAAGTACATATTGTGAAAATAGCCGATCTACAAGCTCGCAACGCCTCACTCCACTCTGTGCTGCAGCTACACGGACACACAGACAGGGACACGGAGGGACCTACAACATGTCTGGACATGTCTGTGTAAGCGAGAACTACACTTCGCCAGTACAACGCTGTGTAACCGAGAGCACGTGCGCACGACCAAATCACAACAACACCAGGCGGCCGCCATCTTGCAGAAAGGGCTGCCATTCGCCAGCTTTCAGAAAAACAAGCAACCACCTTCATATTTTTTTTTTTTTTTTTTTTTTTTCCCTTTTGGAAATTCTCATCCCACGATTTCCGCGCGGACCACCAGGGGGTCCGCGGACCCCCTGGTGGTCCGCGAAACATACAAAATATAATTTCTTCTACTTATTTTTCATCATTTTGTCACTTTTACATTACACTTTCTTACAATTTCTTTTTTTTTTCCCCCCTTTTTGCAAATGTTACTTAGACAATTTGTCTACCCCCATATACACACGCCCACGCGGGCCCCGTGCGCGTACATGCCTCTAACAGCCATAATCCCCATCTATACTGCCCACTCTGTGCTGCAGCTACACGGATACAGAGACAGGGACACGGAGGGACCAACAAACGCAAAGCGCCGTGCGCGGCTGGGGTTGAGGGGGGCGTAGCCCCCCGAAACTCTAGTTATATATATATATATACCCTATTATTTCAAAAGATAAAAAAAACATATTTTTCAAAAGTATTATAAGTAATTTCATGAATCAAATGTTTCTAAAACTAAATTTGAACATCATATTTCCTACATACATTGTTTTGCATTACCAGAAAATATTTGTAAACCAACTCACTTTAAACCATTGGTTCTCAAAGTGGGGTCCGGGGACCCCCAGGGGTCCTTGAGGGAGATCCAGGGGGTCCCCAGCTAAATGATAGATTAGGCACCAAATGGACCCTAACGGGTCCATTTGGTTCCATTTGTACACTCTCAGAGTTAAATTGACATAGATTTTACAATATAAATTGCGGTCCAAGTGATAGAAATGCCATTAAATGGGGGTCTGTAGCCCTAATGTATGTCAAACTGGGGGTCCTTGAAATTAAAATGCTTGAGAATCACTGCCAGAGCCGTAAACAATCTTATTTTATGGGGGTCCCTGTTATATCTTCTGAAATGGGGGTCCGCGGGCTAATAAGTGTCAAGTTGGGGGTCTTTGACATGAAAAAGTTTGAGAACCACTGCTTTAAACTGCGTGGACCGGAAGTCCTTGTGGTTTATTTATGGCGATTTGACGCACGTGTAGTTAGAGCGTTATTATCAAGAGACAATATTACAGCAGTGTGTTGTTGTTATTATAGGGTTATTAATGTTATGTTTCAGTGTGTTATTATAGGGTTATTAATGTTATATGTTTAACGCGTCACTCTGCTCTAGAATGTTTAATGTGTGTCAGCTAAATGCTCCTTTACTCATCATGTGCATATAGCCATGGATCCGTCATGGATGAACTTCAACCTGGTGTTTGCACTTTCCCCCTTTTTGGTCCGTACATCTACATAAACGTTCAGATTTCAAATATAAAGTGCTTACTACCATGGCCACGGATGTTACAATCATGTACGGGCCCTCAGAAGTACCCGTATCTACCGTATTGCTCAATAAAAATCATTTTAATCCGATCGGTGGCCATTTTCCTATAGTTATAAATGTATCACAGAGTGCAATACACCTCCCAACCGATAGGGTCTCGAAGTTGAAAGCGTGTGAAAAAAATGGCCACCGATCGGATTAAAATGCTTTTTATTGAAACAAAACGGAAGATACGGGTACTTCTGAGAGCCCGTACATAATTGTAACATCCGTGGCCATGGGGTAAGCCCTTTATATTTGAAATATGAACGTTTATGTAGATGTACGGGCCAAAAATGGAGAAAGTGCAAACACCAGGTTGAAGTTCATCCATGACTGTCATATGATATATGATATATCATATATGTCATGTATCAGGGATAAAACGTCATTCAGTTGTTCTTTTAAGGTATTGTTTTTATGGTTAAAAAGTTGTATTTTAATGGAATGATAGTTGATGGATTGATTGTTGTTTTATTGTTTTTTTTAGGCTTGCTTGCTTTTGCTGCATGATGTAGACCTACATTAAACATTTAAACTGAACTATAGTTCATTGACATAGTTAACAGGGGCGTGGAAAGTAACTAAGTAGCCAAACATGTACTCAAGTACTGTTACAGTATTTAAGTACAATTTTGAGTTACTTTTACTTGAGAATTTCCATTCCTTGATACTTTATACTTCTACTCCCCTACATCTCAGAGAGGCAAATATTGTACTTTTTACTCCACTATTAGTAAATGTACTGCGTTACTGTCCACCACTGTGATTATGAATTGTTATGATTTATGTTTTTTTTTTGTGTGATAACGTTGTCCATGCAGGGAGAAAAGAAGGCTTGAGTTGGAGAAGGAGCTATTTTCTTACTCCATGTCTGATAAAAGAATGTAAGTGACCTCAACAAAAAGCTGTGTATTATTATTGTCTCCACCAGGCCGAAAGGCATGGCGAGAGACTATGTTTTGCCGTCCGTCCGTCCGTCCGTCCGTCCGTCCGTCCGTCCGTCCGTCCGTGTGTGTCCGTGCGTGTGTCCGTCATTCTGTCTGTGTACAGCTAATCTCCGGCACTGTTGGCTTGCTCGCCATGAAACTGTGCACACACATTCCCTGGATGCCACAGCAGAACCTCTGCCCCAAATGTTTCACATGGGCCTTTTATAGCGACACCAGGAGGCCGATTTGTACAAAACATATTTTTTGACAGTACTCCTACAGATTCCGTCCAAAAATCCCGCAAATCGGTACACGGTATCTCTATAGTCATTAAACGAAACAGGTCTATCAGATTTTTTTTCATATTCCATCCTCATTGGCTAAGATTGACATCTAAAGCTTGCAGTAGTGGCTTGTTTTGAACAAAATTCCGCAAATCATGAACTCAGCGTCCGATTGCGGTCAAACTTTGCACTCACATTCACACCATGTTGAGGAGCAAATGCCACCCTTTTAACCAGCAGGTCTAATTTAGCAAAACACATTTTTTGAACAAAATGCCTCAAATCATCACTGTTTTTCTTGATTCACTGCCTTTTTGTTTTGGCCATTACATTAATGCCATTATTTTTTGCCATTATTTTTTGCCATTATTTTAATGCCATTATTTTAAATGGTTTTAATGTTGTTTTTGCCCCTCTTTTTGCGTTAATGTTAAAGTATTACTGCTTTTCTGTAAAGCACTTCTGCTCATTACGGGGCCAGAGCTCTGCTCTGGAACCGTATTGTTATTGGCAGTATTCTGTCACTTCTTCTTCTTCTGCCACTTTTCGCAGTTCTGGCTGAACCGTGCAGTCGCTTTTTACGAAACTCGGCCATATGGTAGATGGTCATGAAAAACGATCAAAAAATAATTCTCACAATCTTTCGTCCAAAGGTGGCGCTATAGCACTCAATTGAAAATGCCAACTTTGACCAGGTACAACTCATGCCCTGTTTGACCTACAGCCATGAAACTTGGATACACATATGCGTCTCCTCATGCTGAACAACTTTCACCCTCTGACTTTTGACCTCTGACCTTTAGATCTCCCACCATTTTGAATTATATGAAAAACAGTCATTGGCTCCTAACTTCTGAATTTTTTCACTTATGGAAAATCCGTTGGAAATTTTTGTAGGCAGTGGTCCAAGGTTCAAGTGCTAAACGTTTCGTGCAGATTGCTCAAAAATCCCAGGAGGAGATAGATTTTAACTATTACAGTTTAAAGAAAATTATTCATCTGTGCCTAAAACATACATGCAGACTCACATTTCTTTGAAACTTTGCAGAAATGTACAGGGTCATTCCAAATATCACTGAAACCAATCTTACTCCAATTGGCCAAAAGGGGGCGCTATAGCAATTTTTTGAAAAGGCAGACTTTAAACAGGCAAAAGTCATGCCTCGTTTGGCCGAAAGTCGTGAAACTTGCTTACACTTGTGCCTTGACTCATGAGGAACACACGTATCGATTTGACCATTAAGCTCCGCCCTTAGATTTTCCGCAATTTTGAGCAGTTTGAAAAACACTTAAACCCAGGATTTTCCAGCTATTTGCGTGAAACTGTATCATCTGTGTGATCTCCTTTTTCACAGTTACTTGTCTGTTGGGCCAATGGCGTCTCCCTTAAATGAATGCCTCACAATCTCAAGGTCGCCAGTTCAAGCCTCACTTGATGCAGAATTGCAAACAACATGACTGTATCAATGAATACATGTGCAAATGGTAAAGATAACCTGAAATGCTTATTTGAGAGTACGTTTTTTCAACGTATGACATACTTCATTCTGAAAATAGCTGATCTACAATCTCACAACTTTTCATGGTTTGTGAGCTTGTAGATCGGCTACTTTCACTAGTTTTGGTTCTGAGGAGATGTACAATTTCTTCATTGGTAAATGGTTTGTGAACGAGTGATCTTAGTGTTAGTGAAACAGGGGCTTGGTTCATGAAAGAAGGCAAGAGTTTATGATTTTCAACAGACAATATCAGCCTGGACAAAGCTATAGCACTATAGGTAGTGTTGCAGCCTATTAGTCTGAAGGTTGAGAGTTCGAATCCTGTTAATGGCAGTAGGTTGAGATGTCCAATCAAACCATTATGTTTCCATCTCTCTCTCTCATCAATCTATTGTTTCCATGTCACTCTCTCTCTCTTCAATCTATTCCGTTTCCATGTCTCTCTCTCTCTCTATTCACTGGCCCCGTATTATCGCTGCTTGCAGCTATATATTTTTTTTGTTTTCTGCTCTGTAAAGCACTTTGAGCTGCATTCATGTCATGAAAGGTGCTATATAAAGTGTATTATTATTATCACTTAGTTCTTGTAGTCAGAAAGAGCCAATAATTAATGCAATACAGGTACTGAAGATAAATGCACGCACGGAAAGGCACGATGCTGGCACGGGATTGGGAAGGAAAAAAAAACGTTGTTGATCGGTGCTGCCAGGGGTTTGGTGCCCGGGCCCCCTGGAGCTTCAGGCCCCCAGGCTGCTGCCCCGTGAGCTTATGTGCGTTCGTTAATCCAGGCCTGACCGCCTGTCACTGTCCAGTTTAGGGCTGCAACCATCCATTACTTCCTTATCGAGATTATTCTAACATGGCTTTGTCCATGAATCGAATAATCGAGAAAGGTAAGTTTAAAAAATATATATATATATATATGTAATTATATCAACAAATCCATTAACCACTTACGGTGTCATGCTAAAATAGTGAAAATTTGCAATGTCACAATGCAACTCATTGTAAGCTTGAAGATTGGCTATTTTCACTATTCGACGATCTTTTTCTTTCTACTTTTCACCTATAATACCCAAAATAGGGATTGATTAATCAATTATGTTTTATAATTGATGAAATCGATTAGTTTGATTAACAGTTGCAACCCTAGTCCATTGCTGTGGAAACGGCAATAGGTCGCAGCTCGGCGCCTGGGTGTGGACTTGTCCACTTCTTTATCATTGCAAGCTTCGATTTTAGGATTCTGTCGCAAGTGGGTTGCATGTCGGATAACGCCTACAACCTAAATACAACAGATTCCTGCTTGGGAATGGGAGGTAGGTGAGTGGGATACCCAGGTGTTTCATGAGGAGCCCCAAATAGACATCTTCCAGGAAAACAGCGTCAACGTGCCTGGAGGCTTCCAGGAACCTTCTTGGCAGGTCTAAGGAAAAAACGTAGCCCGGTCCCCTTGCATACGGTGGATAATGTGACTCGGTGAAAGCATCACAGGGTAGGAACCATTTTGAATCCTTGTCTCTTATAACTTTACCCCGAGGTTCCACAAGTCCAGTCATATAGCTGTCCTTCGGAGCACTCGACAGCATGTCGACCAAGTTGTGGACGTTGAGGAACATGTCCGTATCGATCTTCATGGCGTAAGAGGCCATGGGGCAGCGAGAGTCCAGCCACTCCATCATGACCATCGTCTTGATCGTCAGGTTATTGTAGGTGTCCACGAAGTCGCTCTGCAACAGGTCCCGGTGATCTCTGCTCTCCTCCAGCACTTGCCATTCGACCTCTTCTGCCCGCTCTCCCGTCGGCAGTCCCATCAAAAAGAACAGGCTCACCCGTTGGCCCAACACAGGGCTTTGGGTGTCACCTCCCCACATCCTGCGAATGGTGTCACGACTGGCCCTGTCGTCGGGTCTCACCGGGACGATCACAACCACGAGAGGCTCCCGTTGTTGACATTGTTCTGGCTCGTCCACGATGAAGTGGTATTTGTGCGGATACTCAACAAAGTATGGTGGTCCTGGAGAGACGTGTCCTCTCATGGTGGACGACACTTTGGGCCGTAGGCTGGCTGCAGACATCGGGCATTCATTGACAGGCTCTTGTTGTTGTTGACGTTGTTCTGGCTCGCTCACGAGGACGAAGCGGTGTTCGCGCGGATAGAACCGACGACCGGGCCAGCTTCTCCAGGACGGTGGTCCTGGAGAAACATGTTCTGTCATGGTTGACGAGGCGTTGGGGGCGCGTAGGCTGGCTCCAGACACCTGGCGTTCATCGACATTCACTTGACATCCTATCACCAGCAGAATGAAAGAGGCTGCAAAGGCGACGCCCATGAGGTGCCTCATGTTCTCTCTCTTCTCAACTGTCAAGCTCTCTCCTCTCTCTCTTCTAGCAGGATTCACTGTTCTTCTGAAAACATCCACAGAGACAGTACTTTTGGGCTGAGCAGTGTTTTATAGTGTGAGCAGAGTTCTGGTCCGGCGTCACGTGACAAACACAAACCGTTACCGAAGGTGCTCCGTGATACAATCAGAATCATTCCTTATTTGGAAGCACAGTGTTTCTCCAAACACTGAGTCGGGACAAGTTTTATGGGTCATGAGTAAATATCCCTTTTTATACTTCCTATACTATTTTTATATTATTTCAAAAGATGTTCAAAAACATAAAACATAATATTTTTCATAAATCAAACATCTAAAATGATTGTCTCCGCCAGGCCGAAAGGCATGGCGAGAGAGTATGTTTTGCACCCTGTCTGTGTGTCTGTGTGTCCGTCCGTGTGTCCGTCCTTCTGTCTGTGACCAGCTGATCTCCGTGTTTTACATTATATGCACAGCACAAAAATGCAGTCACTTCTTTCTGTACCCTATTAGACTCTCAACACTTCTTTGAATGTAAGCAAATTGGCCAATTTTGTATTCTTTCTTTGTCAATTATCCCATAACTCTGAACACGTTGAGATCAGACATGAAACCACTATGTGTGTGTATAAAAAAGCTATTGTTCCTAACCTTTTATTTAACCCATTAAGACCGGGAACGCATCTGTGTCATTTTAGATTTTAGATACCATTATTTTATACCTTGGCTATTCAAAAATAGCAGATCTGCTATTTTTTTTTTATCATAAAATCTTTGAATATATATATTTTTAAAGGGAACATTTGTCAAATATTTTGTTCCAGAAGCAAAGTTTTGAGTTACAAATGTTCGCTTTAAAAATGAAAAATATATACATTCATGTCATTCAAAAACACCAAGTTTCACGATTTTTCAAAAATAGCAGATCTACAAGCTCATAGCGCGGCACTCGGTGCCGCGCTATGAGCTTAGCCAAAGAAATCTAAAATGAAAAAAGTGGTGCGTTCCCGGTTTTAATGTGTTAAAGAAACAAAACAAAAAAACATCTAGCCCTTTATATTGTGACAATTTTAAAAATAATGGTTTTCTATACTGCCGGCAGCTCACAGATAAAGAGTGCCAAGCTGCGCAGTTATCTCCAGGAAATCTGCGAGAGGCAGACGAGGGCAAAAATGAGAAACCTTGAGCTTCTGAGAGACGCGGAGAACATCGAAACGAGGATGAAGGAACATGCTTGTGACTGTGCCCCCCTGCATCGAAAGAAGGTATCCCACCCTCGGCGGACATCTTATCAATGGGGTTTTGTTAGACCATTGGTTCTCAAAGTGGAGTCCGGGGGGTCCCCAGCTTGTACATCTGCTATTTTCCTCATCTTGAAAATGTGTGCAAATATTTAAAGGTAGGGTAAGCGATTTGCTTTGGTTAAAATAAGTGTTAAATAGCTCTATATTCTGATAGTACTCATTGCTATAGAGTGTTTGTTCAGTATTAGGAGTCTCCTTGTCTCTCCAGCTCTTTATTAAACATAAAACGCATTTTCGTTTCAGTTTCAGTTTCATTTCCAATTTTATCCAATCAGGATAGAGAACTCAATCAGGATATAGATTAAACAAGTGAATTTGGAAGTGATGACACTAAGAAATGAGCAGGCAAAATTGGAACTGGAACACTATAAAAATGAAGCTTAAAAATTGGTACTTTCTTCTGATTGGCTGAGATTTTGACACCTACCGGAAAATGTATTTTCTGTTAATTAAAGAGCTGGAGAGACGGGGAGACTCCTGTTACTGAACAAACACTCTATAGCAATGATTACTATCATAATATAGTGCTTTAACCTTTTAACAAAATACTTTTTGTTTTAACCAAAAAATATCACTTACCCTACCTTTAAATCTTTTTTTTTTTAATTAAAAGGCGAAAATGTTTAACACAAATCTTTGCTTCTGGGGGGTCCCTGGCACAATGTATTTTCAGGTGGGGGTCCGCGGCCACATACATATCAATTTGGGGGTCCTTGGCACGAAAAAGTTTGAGAACCACTGTGTTAGACGCAATGTGAATCATGTTCTTTGTTTGCCGTCATTTATTTATGTTTACATTTTGCATTTATATACCTATGTATTGGGTACTCACAATGTTTTACTTGAGTAAAAGTACCACAATGTAGAAATACTCTGTTACTCTGTAAAAGTCCAGTATTCAGAATTTAATTTAGTAACAGTACAAAAGTATTGGCATCAAAAGTACTCATTATGCAGAATGTCCCATTTCAAGTTTTCGAAATGTATAAAAAATATTTTTTTAAATAGTAGATCTACAAGCTCACCATGCGTCGCAGTGCAACGTGAGCTTGTAGATCGTCTTCTAGAGATCGGCTATGTAACGTAATGCGTTAAAGTTTATATTTAAAGGGAATATTAATACAGCCGTATGAAAGCGTCTTTTTCCGCATTTGCCTTATAGTATCACCCTCTAATTATCATCCACTGTAGGAATATTCACCAGCAAATTGCTTGATGTGACAATAGTAAACACTCAAACACAGCAATTTATCACTGACAGCAAATGAGCGAGAGAGAGAGAACAATGAACCAGTCCGATTATCACTTAAAACTCAATGGCAGTGCTTGACAGCTTAATATCAAATTAACGAAATTGGTTAATTAGGGCTGTGCTGAGTTAATTGCTCAATATAGAGACAGTGAAGTGCTCCAGAGGGTTGCTCACTCTCCCCTCAAGCAGTCGCTTTTATTTCCTTGCACGATGCTTTGTGTGTGAGTCACACACACTATAACGTTATTTTAGTCATTGCATTTCCTCAGTGGCGTCAGTTCACTACAAGCTAAAGGTATGGCTTAGGTTAGGGCAGGCTTGTCAAGGTGGCGGCCCGCGGGCGTTTAGGGTTTCCAACTCCCAGAGATTAACATAAGGGACACCTATCCTGGGCGCGGCCGAGTTTGGGGGTCAAAACACCCCAAAAACCCCGAAATGCATAGAAATCTATGCATGATGCCTTTAACACAATACAAACACAATGGTCTTACACCTACATTATATCTTTTTTTCCCCCTTTTTTTCCCCTGGAGCCAATACACAATTGACGCCCCTGCATTTCCTTGTGTGTCTCTACTGTGTGATTAAGTAGTACTTAGTACTCAGATATCTTACTTGAATTAAAAGTAGCTATACCACAATATACAAAAATACTTTGTTTCAAGCAGAAAACCTGTGTTCAAAATGTTACCTGGGTAAAAGTACAAAAGTATTGGCATCAAAATGTACTTAAAGTACCACAAGTACAAGTACTACAGTGTTTGAAAATGGCCTACTGTATGTATAACATAGGGTTGAAGTGGTTAATGTATGTTTTATAATATAACAATTTATTTGCTTTAACCCATTGAGACCTGAAGCCGATTCTACATGTCTCCTAAATCTCAACAGTATTCTGAAAAACGTATGTTTCTATATCAGTGGTGCTCAATCTTTTTCATGTCAAGGACCCCCAAAATTATATGTATTTGGCCGCGGACCCCCATCAAAATATTTTGTTCCAGGTACCCCCCAGAAGCAACGATTTAAAGTGTTAAAAATGTTCGCTTTAAAAATATATATATTCAAATATTTGCGCACATTTTCACAAATTTTCAAAAATAGCAGATCTACAAGCTCATAGCGCGCCACTCGGTGCCGCGCTATGAGCTTGTATATCTGCTATTTTTAGCTCAAATCTAAAAATGACAAAGTTCCAGGTCTTAATGGTTTAAAAAAAATATACATACATTCAAATTTCAAAGATTTGCATAATATCTACAAGCTCAAAAAATAGCAGATCTACAAGCTTGTAGATCTGCTATTTTTGAATAGCCCAAAAGAAATCTAAAATGACCAGAGATGCTGTTAATAAGAGCTGGGGGAGGGATTAAGATTAAGACAGCCCCCCCCCCCATTCTGTCTTGTGTCAGATAATTGATTAACGAGGCGCTGGCAGCCACACACACACAGTGTCACTGGGGAATCACCCCATCGCCGCGGTGACTGAGTGACTCTCCATGTCACGCTACGTCGAATGTCACCAGCAGCTAGCTAGCTCTCCCTCCCTCCCTCCCCGTTCCAGGCCCCCACCACGCCTCTGAATGTGTTTGTACATCATGTTTAACACACACAGCATTATCATGTAGACAGAATCCCCCCCCCCCCCCCATGTTTATACTGTGTCCACAGACTAGTCAGGTGACCTGGGGGGACATGTCAATCAGTGTTGGAAATGCCTTCATTAATCAAATTTCTACGAAACCCGGTTGTTTAAATGATACAACAAATATGTACAGTAAGCTAACATCTCTACTCTCTTATAATCAATGGTATATATCCCCCCCCCCCCCCCCCCCCTGCAGGCTGAGTGCATGAATCAAATCACCAGATTCATGATAGCAAGGAAAAACAAAGAATTGAAAGAATATGGAACAACGGAGGAGGTAAATATGTGCCTTTTTGAAATGACAAATGACTCGTTATTTGTAAATTAAGTTAATATATTTGAAAAGCGTGAACTTATGCCAACATTGTGTGTGTGTACACACACACACACACACACACACACACACACACACACACACACACACACACACACACACACATATCCGACATTATTGCAGCACATCAGAGTCTAGAGCTATTGGTGTTTAACTATCATCTAACATTATATGCATAGATTGTACTCTATGTTGTACAAATGAAAAGTATTGCATGGCTTATTTACATTTTTGTTGTGTAACAAAAAAAACAACAACAACACAAAAACACAGGCTACTTGATGATGTTCCTGTGTGGAATGCAGATTCTTTTTGTAACGGTTATAACCAGCAGCAGGATAATGCAAATCTCAATCCGTTCCCACAGTGTTTTCACGGCTAGAACAACAAAGGGAAGTAGATATTATGCAGAGTAAATCTGTGGAGGAGTCTCTAGGTTTAAACAGTGTATCTGTAATGGCACAGGTGTCTAATCCTGCCGCTTGCATCTTGCGCGAGCGCTGCGGTTCAAGCCCATAGCCGTTTCTCCCTTCACTTAACCCATTTAGACCGGGAACGCATCTGTGTATTAACCACTTTATCCATATTTTGTACTTTGGGCTATTCAAAAATAGCAAAAAATGCTATTTTTGGAAAATCGTGAAGATTTGTGCAAATCTTTGAATTTATATATATTTTTAAAGCAAACATTTTTTTACTCAAATCTTTGCTTCTGGGGGGTCCCTGGAACAACATATTTTGAGATGGGGGTCCGCGGCCAATGACATATAATTGTGGGGGTCTTTGACATGAAAAAGGCTTGAGAACCACTGATATTATAGCAACACAAGTAAAGAAAAAAGAAATAAATGATGATTTCGAAGACATTTATAGAATCCCCCAGAAGCAATGATTTGAGTTTCATATGTTTGCTTTAAAAATAAATATATACAAACATTCAAAGATTTGCAGAAATTTCAAGATTTTTCAAAAAAATAGCAGATCTACAAGCTCGTAGCGCGGCACACTCGGTGCCGCGCTACGAGCTTGTAGATCTGCTATTTTTTAATAGCCCAAATAAATCTAAAAAAATGATGCGTTCCCGCCGGTCTAAAATGGGTTAAAGCAGTTAAAGCTCTTTTAGATGAAATGTCTAAGACATCTCATAATAACTTGGAGCATTCTGTCTAGAGCAGTCACTTGTAACTGTGTGCGCGCCCCCCTCCCCCCCCCCCCCAGCCTAGGCGATATTGTAATGAGCAAAATGGTTCCGTCACTCCATTATGCATACAAGCCATTGGCTGGCAGTGTGCATGTCCCTCAGGCTGCAGCATTCATTAAGGGAAGCTTACCGTGCTGAAAGCTGGAGCCCGATGATAACGGGATATGATTTTCATATTTAACCCGTTAAGACCTGGAAACGCGTCTGTGTCACTTTTTTTCATTTGAGCTAAAAAATTAAAAAAAAGCATCATTTTACACTTTTGGCTACTCAAAAATAGCAGATCTACAAGCTCGTAGCAGCTACGAGCTTGTAGGTCTGCTATTTTTTGAAAAATCGTGAAAATACGTGCAAATCTTTGAATATATATTGTTTAAAGCGAACATTTTTAACTCTATTCTTTGCTTTGAGCTAAAAAAAAAAAAAGCATAATTTTACACTTTGGGCTATTAAAAAATAGCAGATCTACAAGCTCGTAGCGCGGCACCGAGCTTGTAGATCTGCTATTTTTGAAAAATCGTGAAAATGTGTGCAAATCTTCGAATATATATTGTTTTTTTTATTGTTTATTGTTTAATTTTTAACTATTCTTTGCTTCTGGGGGGGTCCCTGGAACAAAACATTTTGAGATGGGGGGGTCGGCGACCAAAAGTTTGAGCAACCACTGATATAGAAACATACGTTTTTTTTCAGAAAACTGTTGGGATTTAGAAGACATTATTTAGTAAGAATCGGCCTCAGGTCTTAAAGGGTTAATACATTCCTTGGAAGAGCACACGCGTGCCGCAGATTGATAGAAGAATCAATTGCTACTTTAGTGAAACACTTTCTACTTTGCCCTGCAGCTATACCGATGGAATCACTCAGCCAAGAAATTAACTTTTCCTCTTTTTTACCTACTTTGTGGATCTGCCGGGTGCCGGGCGGCACCGCATTGGTTTACAGTGAATGTTATTAAGCAGCTAACTGTTTGGTATTTAACCCATTAAGACCGGGAAGGAAACGCATGTGTGTCATCTTAAGGTTTCTTTGGCTATTCAAAAATAGCAGATATACAAGTTCATGAGCTTGTAGTTTTAGAGAAATCGTGTCCCTGGAACAAAATATTTTTAGATGGGAGGGGGTCCGTGGACAAATACATATTATTTTGGGGGTCCTTGACACAAAAAGTTTGAAAACCATTGATAATAATAATGAGCAACACAAGTAAAAACAAAAATATGAAAAAAAACTTTAGGAAAAAAAAACTGTTAGGATTTACAAGACATTTGTAAAATGTTGAGTTTTTTTTTTTTGTGAATTTGTAAAAAGAAATGTAGTTAAAAATGTTCGCTTTAAAAAAGTATATATATATATTCAACCTAAAGATTTGCACACATTTTCACAATTTAAAAAAGAAATAGCAGATCTACAAGCTCATAGCGCAGCACTCGGTGCCGCGCTATGAGCTTGTATATCTGCTATTTTTTATAGAGCCAAAGAAATCTTAAAATGACACAGATGCGTTCCCGGTCTTAAAGGGTTAAGACGCTTATCAGAAAAGAAACAGAAGCCAATGCTTTTTGTTATTATGTTTTGGAGGGAGGGCTTTTTTTTCAGCCTCTCTCCCTCTCCTCCTCCTCACCTCGGTGACATTGGGGAGACATGAATCACAACTTGTGTAAAAGGATTTCTAATAAGATTAAAAGTTAAAACATTGATCCTGAAACATTATTATTTTTTTAATATATATAAATATGGCTTTAAGAGAATTCTGACCTTGGCCCGAATAAACTATCCATATTCCAAATCGAAAAACTGTTTTTTAGGCACTCGAGTTGAATTTCTTTTGAGATGAGCCTATTTAACTTGACTTAGGAGGTGAACATTTGAAGAGAATAAAAATATAAATGGTTATTTGTGAGCATGCACTATGGCAGTGGTTCTCAACCAGTGGTCCGGGGACCACCAGTGGTCCTTGAGGGGGTTCCAGGGGGTCCCCAGCCGAATGAATAGTTAGAAACCAAATTGACCCTCATGTGTCTGTAACTCTGAGAGTGTACAAATGGAACCAAATGGACCCTAACGGGGTCCATTTGGTTCCATTTGTACACTCTCAGAGTTAAGTGAACACTGGTGACGATGATACGGTGTAGATTGGGACCCACAAGAAATCAAAATAATGGTTGAGTCCCTGGCATATCTTTTCAAATGGGTGTCCGTGGGCTAACATGTGTCAATTTGGGGGTCCTTGACGCAAAAAAAAAGGTTGAAAACCACTGCACTATGGGAAGAAAATAGTCCTGTGGGCCAATGGATGTTCTGAGCACACACACACACACACACACACACACACACACACACACACAGTCCCCGACTACTAAGGATTTCTATAGTCGACTCTGATCGACCAAATGTTGCCTATAGTCCACTAATGCACCTTTTTTTTTTGCATGATTCGACTGAGATTGGCAGTCGTATCAGACTGATTCCATTGCCAATCTCTCAGTCGAATCATGCAAAAAAAGATGTTATGCAATACACATGGAACATTCCATTTGGGCCGTAGGGGTGCTTAATGTCTGATTTAGCATATACTTGCTTGGTTTCTCCCAATAAACCATGATGTGTATCCTATTTTTTCAAACTATTAGTTAATTGATATACAAATTAGGCCTCTCAGACAGTCAAATACAAAAAAAATAGGTGCCATTTTTCTGCGTCTGTGTAATTTTTTTTATTTCTTTGGGCTATTCAAAAATAGCAGATATACAAGCTCGTAGCGCGGCACAGAGTGCCGTGCTACGAGCTTGTATATCTGCTATTTTTGAAAAAATATTTTTTTAGAAAAAATTACTTTTTATATATGGTTCGACTAAGAGATTGGCAGTCGACTCAGACTCCCTCGATCGGTTAGTCGACTATTCGAGGTCAGGCATATATATATATATATATACATATATATATATATATATATATACACACACACACACACACACACACACACACACACACACACACACACACACACACACACACACACGACGTGACACATATATATATCTCATACTTTATTTAATGTACTTTTCTACAGGTGGAAGGTGCAGCACGTGAAAAACCCCAGGCTGCCTCGGCGCCGTCCTCTGACCGCCGACTGGTCACATTCACCGACCACCACCACCAGAAGACCACGACGTCGTCGTCCGGAGGGTCTTCTTCTCCCACCACGAGAGGAGTGCACTCAGGCCTCAGAGCGTCACGTCGTTCACCCCCCGATCACCTCCTCCCCCCCGCGCACCACTCCCCCAAACGTCTACCGCCAAGTGGCCTTTTGAAGGACTCCAAAGTCAGCAGAGAGGCCGCCGCCTCCGCCGCCGCCTCTCTGGACCCGGCGCCGCCTTTATCTGATGACATTTGGGGCTCAAACGGTTCCCCCGGCAGCCGTAATTTGAGTGACAAACATGAAAGGGCGCCGGCGCTTCTTCTTCTTCCATCATCTGCCTGTGCCTTAACAGCCGTCGCTGCCTCCGCCGTGTCTTTTAGAGCCTGTGACGACGGGCGTCCGCTCTCCTCGCCTCCAGTGACCTTCATGACGACGAGGCCTGAGGAGAATATTTCATCGCCTGGTGGCGGTGACACGACGACGAGCCCCATGTGGGCCGCCAAGAGCAGCGCCGCGGAGAGCACCGCCGGCAGTGCTGGAAAAGGTACTCAAATGTTTTACTTAACACATTGCCTGCCATTGACGGAGATCATTTAAAAAAAAGATACGGAGACACAGAACCAGGAGATAACGCGATCCAAAGATTTACTGCTCCATTCACTTCCTGGTTAAAATATTTTGGGAAATATTCTGTATCTCGGCTCATGTGTTTTACTATGTATTTTTTGGCGAGACATGCTATTTTCAACGGCGTATGACAAGCGAACGGGAGGTTGTGATGACATGTCTTTTTTCTTCGCGGAAGCACAGTGAAACCCTCAGTGATTAGCAACCATCAGGGGATCCATCATACTGGAGATAAATATTCTGTGGTTCTTGAAAGATTAGTCAGAATGCTTAAAAATGCTGGCAGAAGCTACAGCCTGTTTTAGAAAACCCCTGACAGTGAATGTGTTGTGTAAAAGTATTAAGTAGTAAGTCTTTTTCAATATGATTGAGTATTATGCAATTAATTCTCTGTTTTAAATAGCTTATTTAAAGCAAGGGGTAGGCTCTATAAGCTAAAAGCTTCAGCCTACACCTTTTCGGTCTAGCAGTCTTGTGCTGCTACCAAAAAAAAACTTTAACTAACTAATTTAACTAACTAAAGTATCAATACTGCAATTTAGAAGTACTCTGTTACAAGCAAAAGTCCGGAATTCTTAATTTACTTCAGTAAAAGTACAAAAGTATTGGTATTAAAATGTACTTAAAGTACCAAAAGTAAAAGTACTAAAATGTTTGAAAATAGCCGATCTACAAGCTCACAACGTGTCGCGATGCTACACGTTATATACTCGAGAGGTTACACGCACATGCACATTACTATGTGGGTGTATACAGTGTTATGCAAGACCCATACGCCATACACTGACGTGGCAATCAGCTGTCCAATTTGGCGGGTTATTTAAGCTCACCTAAATCCGCGTTCCTTCCGCTGTATTGTGTTTGCTCCTGCCACCACCCCAGCACCATCTTCTATTGGTACCATTTGTTATTGTATATCTGTCTCCCTTCTCTTAATTGTTAATGATGGTTGTCTATTTGTGCTGAGCAGGGAGAAAAATGTAGCAGAGCCTGAACGCCAAGATAAAATATTACATCGTGTTCTCCTGAACTGTCAAAAAGTCAAATAATGGCCAGTATGTTGGCAAGACTGGTTCTAGTTTTTACTTTCCAAAGTCATCAAATGATATTATTCTCCAGACCTCAAGTTTTCCTGCAAAAACTCTGTTTCATCATCATCACACCGCCAACAAATCCGTCTTTTGCTTCCAGGGCGACGTGAGAGTGTCAGTACGCCCAGCTCCAGCTCCATGAGGCTGTCGGTGAGCAGCGACAGCGACCTGTCCATTTCCCTGACCGAGTCCGAGTCCGAGCTGGAGGAGGACGAGGAGGAGGAGCCGCTACCTGAGGGCGTGGCCTACTTGGACACGCCCCCACCCGACACCAGAGTGACACCCCCACCTGAGAGGAGTGGTGGCTCCTCCTCCCCGCACGACCAGAGTCTGCACCGTCGGGAGGAAGAATCGTCCGTCCACGTCGAAGAGACCCAGAACCCCCTTCAGTTCATCGGCGATGCCATGCCAACAGATTCTGTGACGGAAAGGTAAATAACGTGGCTTTGCATCGGTTAAACCTGTTTTCAAAAGACAATTAATGAAGCCTTTTCATGTCAAGGACCCCCAAAATGTATTTGGCTGCGGACCCCCATCTCAAAATATTTTTGTGGCAGGTATTTTTCAAAAATAGCAGATATACAAGCTCAAAGCCAGGCACTCGGTGCCGCGCTATAGCTTGCATATCTGCTATTGTTGAATAGCCAAAGTATACAATTATGGTTAAAGTGATTAAAATGGTAAAAAAAAAAGAAATGTTGACGCTATATTAACTAATTTAGCTGGTGACCCCCTGCTACCCCCCCCCCCCCCCCCCAAGGACCCCGCTTTGAGAACCAATGGTTTAGGTCATTTGACAAACACTATTTTATTCAGTGACTTAAACAAAGAGGGCACGATAAACCTAAGCTATAAGCTCATACTTCTACTGTAGGTCGCCTAGCCAAAACATCTCAGCAGCAGCAGCAGTACATCATGGGGTGCTGGGGGAGGGGGGGGGGGGTTGTTAACCCATTAAGACCTGGAACTGTGTCATTTTTAGATTTGAGCTAAAAAGCATTATTTTACACTTTGGGCTATTCAAAAATAGCAGATCTACAAGCTCATAGCCAGCTTGTAGATCTGCTATTTTTGAAAATTTGTGAAAATGTGTGCAAATCTTTGAATATATATATTCTTTTAAAGCGAACATTTTTAACTCAAATCTTTGCTTCTGGGGGGGTCCCTGGAACAAAATATTTTGATGGGGGTCCGCGGCCAAATACATATAATTTTGGGGGTCCTTGACATGAAAAAAGAGATGGAGCACCACTGATATAGAAACATAACGTTTTTCAGAAAACTGTTGGGATTTAGGAGACATGTAGAACCGGCTTCAGGTCTCGATGGGTTAAAGGAGGCTGACAGAAGGGGATTGTAGGGGAGTCACGCTCCACGCCACCTCAGCCCCGGTAGCTTCTCGACAGCAGCTACAGCAGCGGCGGCGGGGATGGCACCTCATACGAGGAGCTCAGGGCCCCGTGACCGACAGTATTGCCGTAATCCGAGATAATGCTGTAACAGAGCAATTTTCCGCCTCAGAGAACCTCAGGAAGTCCCCCAGTGGAGGAGGAAATTTGGGCCGCAACAGAGTGTTCTGGAGGGTGGGCATGTGGACTAGCACTCACTGGGCCACAAATCCTCGGCTTCGGCGGTGATGATGGGCCTCTAAAAGTTGAAGGATCGAACCATACAAAAGCCAACGTGAATATCTGTGTGCCCACAGATTATGCATTTTTTTTTCTCCCCTGGAAAGTCTTTTCGAACACGAGCACTTAACCCATTGAGACCTGAAGCCGATTCTACATGTCTCCTAAATCTCAACAGTTTTCTGAAAAAAACGTTTGTTTCTATATCAGTGGTGCTCAATCTTTTTCATGTCAAGGACCCCCAAAATTATATGTGTTTGGCCGCGGACCCCCATCAAAATATGTTGTTCCAGGGACCCCCCAGAAGCAAAGATTTGAGTTAAAAAATGTTCGCTTTAAAAATATATATATATTCAAAGATTTGCACACATTTTCACGATTTTTCAAAAATAGCAGATCTACAAGCTCGTAGCGCGGCACTCGGTGCCGCGCTATGAGCTTGTAGATCTGCTATTTTTGAATAGCCCAGAGTGTAAAATAATACTTTTTAGCTCAGATGACTAAAAATGAGACAGTTCCAGGTCTCAATGGGTTAAGCTCTCGAAAAGAAAACTTTTACGTTATAGGGTAGAGTCGCTGTTCTTTCATGGAAATTCTCCATGTTTTTTTTATCTTCACTGTTGTTGTTTTTTTCCCGCCTTTGCAATGTTTATTTGCTGTTGTATAGTTTTATATTTTGAATGCACTGCAGTCAGAACAAATTGCACGCCGAGGCTTTAAGTATTACCTCCCTTCAATGTCATTTATTTATTTTGTACCGAAGCCACTAAACAGCATGGTTTTACGTCCTGAGATTTAGTGGCGAATGCATCAAATACGTTACTTTAGTTGATATCTGTAACGGCAGGGACGCGAAGGGGGGCTTTTGAACATAAAACAAGGTAGAGCTGGACGATATGGACGAAATTAAATATCATACTAGAGCACAGGTCTCCGCCAATACTGTTCCTGATTAATCCTGTCTTACCTCACTTCAAAAGATATAAATGATCTTTTGAAGTGACACACCTATTTATAGACCTCTATTTCATCATGCGTCTCGCTAGCCAATCAAAGCACACCCTTTCAACATATTGTCACGTGTCACGTGAAGCTTGACCAATGTTAGCTTGGTGGACACACGGAAGGACGAGAACGAAAACATAGTCTCCTGGCGGAGACAATAAAAATTGTGATAATATCTCAACTATCATATTGTGATACATCCCATATGAGCAAAACTAGCCCATCTACAAGTTTGCAACACGTTTGCGATCCAATGAAAGTATAAAATAGGGATTAAGTGATCATTAAAACCCAGGAAAAGACAGTACTTATGCCATATCACGATATCCAAGTCTTCCAGACAATATCTAGTCACAGGGCTCTTCAAAAGGGAGTCCAGGACCCCTAGGGGGTCCTCAGAGTTAAAACAGGGGGTCCGCCAAATCTTTGTGTGATATGACTTTTTTCTTTGTTTTTACATTAACCACTTGAAACCTAGCATCCCTTTTCTGAGGAGAACTTTAGCCAAAATGTTATACAGTAGGTGTAGACTAGGGAAAAAACAGCATCAAAAGTTTATCTGAAGCACAATTTTATACAATATAGAGGGGGGTCCTTGCTTCATCTCTCTCTCAGCTAGGGGGTCCTTGGCCTGAAACCATTGAAGATCCCTGATCTAGTCTCATAATAATGATATTGATCAAATAATGATATTGATCAAATATTGATACATTGCCTAGCCCTTCTTTAGAGAGAGAGAGAGAGAGAGAGAGAGAGAGAGAGAGAGAGAGAGAGAGAGAGAGAGAGACCTGCAGAATGGTTGTTTGTGCACATCGGGCTCTCTGCTCTGCTGTTGTAGTGCATGTGACCTCAAGAGCTGTGCAGCATGGAGAAATGCTCTACATTGTTAACACCAAGAGCTTCTGTGGATGAGCCAGGTCTTTGATGGAAAGAAAGCTCTTACATTCTCCAACACATTCTCCTTCTCTCTCCCTGGCTCTCTCTCTCTCTCTCCGTCACTCTGTCTCTCTCTCACCGTCTCTGTCTGTCTGTCTGTTTTTCTGTCTGTCAAGGTTAAGAGTTTATATTGCACTTTTCATTCGACTGACACACACAGGGGGAATACAAACTGGAGCGATTCACAACATTATCCCATTATATGTTCCTTCCAGCCTTGCTGGGGGTTCGCTGGTGCCAAAGGACAGAAATATCTCCATTGTCTCTTCAAGGATCCTGATGGCCTTAATGCGCACATCTACTCAAATGTTGCCCCTGACCTGCACCATGGTTCATAATAATGCTGCATTGGCAGCAGCGTGTGTGTGTGTGTGTGTGTGTGTGTGTGTGTGCGTACGTACGTGCATAATCAAGTTATTGGCTTAGGAATGCGACAAAAACAAAAAAATATCCATGAATTCAAGTCTCCATGGGGTGACTAATCGATAGGAAAAAAAGGCATTTTGGGGGTGAACTATCCCTTTAATTTGTTCTCCTTTGTAGCACATGTGCTAGTACAGTGTTTTTTTTTTAATTAGGGGATGCCATGAGAAGAAACTGTAAAAAACGAAATAAAATCACAAAATAATTATGTAAAAAAAAAAAAAATCTTTTTACAAAGTAAAAGAAGTAATGAAAGTAGCTAGAAAAAAAAACCTGCGTCGCACTGCATATAGGTTGGCGCCCCCCTGCGCCCCCCCCCCCAACTCAGTAAATATAGGGCCGTTCGCACTCCACCACTCCTTTTGTGTGCTGATGCAGTACTGCCGCGTCCGTGTCGGCGGCAGCGTGGTGAAATCCCCCCCCCCGACACCAATCACCCAACGCCGAGGCCGTTTCACGTGACAACACATCGTCACCCTGGAGACGGAACAGTACACACACACACACGGCGTGTGGAGTAATATCACTGCAGAGAGGAACGACCTCTTTCTCCCGGCTAACAATGCACTCATGATGATGTCGAGATGCGGACCAACGCCGTGGCGCCTAACCCATTAAGACCGGGAACGGTTTATTATCTTATACTTTTGGGGCTATTCAAAAATAGCAGATCTACAAGCTCATAGCGCGGCATCTGCTACAAGTTTTTTTTTTTTTTAATCTTGAACAATTTTGTGCAAATCTTTGAATACATACATTTTCTTTGCTTCTGGGGGGTCCCTGTAACAACATATTGTGATGGGCAATCGGCGGCCAAACACATCATTTGGGGGGGTCCTTGACATGAAAAAGTTTGAGAACCACTGATATTATAGCAACATACGTTTTTCAGACAACTGTTAGGATTTAGGAGACACTTGTAAAGATTTGCAAAAAAAATATCACGTTTTTTGAGTGGTGCCAACCACTCCTATATCTGACTTTGTTCATGTGTCCGTCCGTATGTATGTATGTATGTCCAATAAACAAACATTGATGACAACATCAATACGGGGCTCATCAAAGGCACCACTCTCTTCACACAGGGTGTGTTTTTTTCAAAAATAGCAGATCTACAAGCTCGTAGCGCGGCACTCGGTGCCGCGCTACGAGCTTGTAGATCTGCTATTTTTTTAATAGCGAAATACATCAAAACAATTACACCTATTTGTTCCCGGTCTTAATGGGCTAAAGTGAGGTTGCAGACCTCGCCATGAAACCTGGCAACAATGTACTGTATATATATATATATATATATATATAGAGAGAGAGAGAGAGAGAGAGAGCAAGCTCACAACAAATTCACTTTCTCCCTCTCTAAAGGTCTCCCTTTTGAAGAGCATTGACAAATAAAGTGGAGAGAGAAAGATGAGTATTTCAAGGCCCACGCTGATGGCAAGGGGAGGGAGAAGAGAGAGAGAGAGAGAGAGAGGAAAAAAAGACAGAGCTATTGGCCATGCTGCTTCAGCTGGCGGTGGAGAGGACTTAGCGCAGATGGATTGCACACTACAGAATGCCATGGATATCATTCAAGCTGCCGCCTTAACCCGTTGTATCCGGGAACGCATATATGTCTATTCAAAAATAGACATAGAAAACTTCAGTTTTTGAATTTTTCAAAAACTGCTATTTTTTTAAAAATCTCGCAAATTTGTCCAAGTCTTTGAATATAACTTTTGTTAAAGCGAACTCAAATGAGTAACTCAAATCTTTGCTTCTGGGGGGTCCCTTGAACAACGTATTTTGAGATCCGCAGCCAAATGCATATCTAAAAATCCTAACGGTAGGCCTATGTGGTGCTCCAACTTTTCCCACGTCAAGGACCTCCAAAATTACACGTATTTGGCCACCGACCCCCATCTGAAAATATTTTGTTCCAGGCAGGGATCCCCCAGAAGCAAAGATTTGAGTCAAAAAATGTTCCCTTTGAAAAATAAATTTCAAGAATTTTCTAAAATATACAAGCTCATAGCGCGGCACTCTGTGCCACGCTATGAGCTTGCAGATCTGCTATTTTTGAATAGCCAAAGTATAAAATAACGGTTTAAGTGGTTACACAGTATGCGTTCCCCGGTTTTAACGGTTTAATCAGGATGTTACCAGGAAACAACCTGCAAAAGAGAAGGAGCAATTGTTTGCTGACCTCTTTGACCCCGGGGCCCATTACAGATTGTCATAAATTCTTCTTTTTTTTTTCTTCTTTTCTTTTTTTCTTTTTTGGCCCCCTTTCATGTAGCGGGGGGAGGCTCAGGGTCTCTTCTCTCGGCTCGGGGGTCTTTCTGGGGGGGAGAATTCAATGAGGGCCACCCACAGCTTAATGCTCAAGAAAGACATGAATTCCCCCCCAATATCCACATGCATTAGAGGCATCCATTTCTCATTTTGCTGCCGCGCACATGACCAGATTAAAGTGTAAATCTCTCGCCAAAAGAAATCTCAATCCAAAGTCCCCCTTTTTTTCTGTTGCCGGGGTCCTTACTTATTTGAATATGTGCTTTATTTTGTCTTTAGAGATTTATTTCTGTCTGTATGGCTTTTTATGTATTTGCATATTAATCCATTATAACATTATGCCCTTTTGATTGAATGTGAAGAAGGAAATTGTCCCGATGTGGACTGGAGAACAGGAAAGCCGATATCAGCCGATTTCTTTTCTCCTCAAAGATTCCCCGATGTCCTGTGCCCTAAAAGGAATCTGATTATTCTAGGTGTTTATTGTTTTCCCTATTTTACATTTCAAGCGCATATTGATTATCAAATAGTAGTGCTTGAAATAAAATAAAAATATGTATTCTAAATTTTAATGACACTGGATAATTAAGATCTCTATCAACAGTGTGCATAATAATCTATATTCAAAGAAATTAGAGGAAAAGGGTAAATGAATAAATCTGCCATATTCGCGTCCTTAGCAGCCGACATAGATACGTACAGTACCGATATTATGGTACCAAAAAAATGCTAATATCTGCCCATATGTATCAGTCAATCCAATATTTCACGCTATCGATGATATTTTCCACCGCGTAGACATCAAATTCTCAGCATTTTATGTTGAACTACTTGAACAACCTGTACTTGGTGTTTGTATGGAGCTTTTCCTCTACAACCTGTCATGTCTTCAACATCAATAGACCTCTTCTGAACAAGTTGAAGGTCCAACGAACGGCACTCTAATCAAATCAAATTCCTCCGGCGAGACCTTGAGGACCTCAAGGAAATCTGGAGAGAGAAAAAAAAAAAAACCTACCGCAGAAATTTCAATCGAATGGCACCCAGTTTTTTTTCCTTCTATTTTTTTCTTTTTCCCAGTTTTTTTTTTTTTTTTCAATAAATAACCACATATCGATCAATGACCTCTCTATTTTTTGTGGTTCCCTTTCAGCGGTTTTAATGGGTAATAATGTTCTTTCAGGCTCTCCCACCAAGGACTAGTTCGTCTTCTGGAGAACATTGAAGGACGTCTGCAGCACGGAGGGCAGATGCAGATCTACCAGAATCCCCACGTTGATGCCAGCAAACGGAACGACATTATCAGGTGCAGACTGTCTTCTTTAACACTTTAAGTCAGGGAACGCATCTGTGTAATTTTTAGATTTCTTAGGCAATTCAGAAATATCAGATCTACAAGCTCATGAGCTTGTAGATCTGATATTTTTTTGGGGAAAAAAATGAAGATGTGTGCAAATCCTCCTATATATATATACACATTTTTAACTAAAATCTTTGCTTCTGGGGGGTCCGTGGAACAAAATATTTTGAGATGGAGGGGTATGCGCCCAAATACATGTAATTCCGGGGGTCCATGACATGAAAAAGGTTTGAGAACCACTGATATTATAGCAACATTTTTAGAAGACAGACAGATTTAGAAGACATTTGTAGATTTGCAAAAAAAATCACGATTAAAAAAACAAATAGCAGATCTACAAGCTCATAGCGCGGCACTAGCTTGTAGATCTGCTATTTTTGGATAGCCAAAGACATCAAAAAATGACACAGATGCGTTCCCGGTCTAAACGTGTTAAACTTTTTTTTCCCAACTGTAGTTTTATTTCATACATTCGTGTTGTTTATTTTGTTTTCATGATCATCAAGCCGCTTCCGCAGATTTGTAAGAAAATGTATTATCCTGCTGCCAAGGGCTCTCACTTTAGATGAAGTGTCATCACTTGGCAGAGACAACAAACACACACACCCACGCACGCGCGCACACACACACACACACACACACACACACACACAGGCTCCTAAGGGGTTTTCAAGCACAGTGGATTGTTATAGTAACCATCCTTTGCTGCTGAATTGTTGGTCTCGGCAATTGGCGGAGTGGGAGGCAGACAGAGGATGGAGTGGTCGTGTTTGATTAGGACCGGATTCCAATCTCATGTGCCTTTAACCCATTAAGACCTGGAACTGTGTCATTTTTAGACTTGAGCTAAAAAGCATTATTTTACACTTTGCGCTATTCAAAAATAGCAGATATACAAGCTCATAGCGCGGCACCGAGTGCCGCGCTACGAGCTTGTAGATCTGCTATTTTTGAAAAATCGTGAAAATGTGTGAAAATCTTTCAATATATATATATTTTAAAGTGAACATTTTTAACTCAAATCTTTGCTTCTGGGGGGTCCCTGGAACAACATATTTTGATGGGGGTCCGCGGCCAAATACATATCATTTTGGGGGTCCTTGACATGAAAAAGATTGAACACCACTGATATAGAAACTATGAGATTTAGGAGACATGTAGAATCGGCTTCAGGTCTCAATGGGTTAATACTTCCAAGGCCTGGCTAATTCACGGCAAATTTGAGCGAGGTGCATTTACAGGTAAAACATCTGGCAAAAAGAAAACCTAACCACATGAACCCTTTTATAGCGTCCTTATACTGGGGTGGGGGGGGTCTTGTAGATCTGCTATTTTCAAATGATTTTTAGACATTTTACACATTTGAAAACTTGTGAAATGGGACATTCCGCATAATGAGTACTTTATACTTTTGGTTTTTAAAAAAAAAGTGTGCTTTTTCCACCACTGGCTACCAGTTCTCACACACACACACACACACACAGGCAGTGTGAATACACATACCATACATGTACACGTGCACAAATACACACACATGCAGAAACAGGGCCAGTGTAAACATCGTGTCAAATCTCACGTCTCTCTGTCCACCCGAAGGCATCGTTTACACATGTCATGTTTGACCACGTTGGGACACGTATGGATAAAAGGGCATCGACAGATGTATGAAACTTAAACCCTAGTATATACTAAGTCCCCCAGGGGCCACTATTTTCAAATGGCCGAAATGTAAATAGGGCTCCGCTCAAGTAACTATAGTAACAAACATTTTCAAATCATTGTAGTGGAGTAAAAGTACAATATTTGCCTCTGAGCTGTAGTGGAGTAGAAGTATTGAAAATTGGAAATACTCAAGTAAAGTATAAGGACCTCAAAATTGTAATTAAGTACAGTACTTGAGTAAATGTAATTAGTTACTTTCCACCACTGCTGGTAGCAGCTGGCTCGCTTGGCCCCCATAATAAACGCCATGAACTGCTGGGGTGCTTCCTTTTTGCTAACCAGCATCTTCTGTGTGTGTGTGTGTGTGTGTGTGTGCGTGTGCGTGCGTGCGCTCGCGCACCGCAGCCTTTGTAACAGAGGAGCGGCCCTGGATAAGGAGGACCTTGAGGTGTGCGGCGCGGTCGTCCTCGGCGAGCTCCCGAGGTTGTCGCGGAGCACGGCGACAGGCGGTCTGCTGACACAGGACCTCGTTAGCGCTCGGCGGCCCAATAACGTCCGGCGCGAGGACATCAGGTAACAAGCCGCCACCGCCAGGAGCTGGAGAGCAGCCTGTTCGTTCCATATCACCGTTTCTTTTTGTCTCTGATCTGATTGTTTTGTCAGCAGCACAAACACCCTACGATCCACAGATCACATAGAGAAAAAAAGCACCTATGGGCTACATAAGGTTATCCCATTCAATCCGGGAACGCGTCTGTGTCATTTTATGATTTCTTTGGCCATTCAATAATATCAGATCTACAAGCTCGTAGCGCGGCAGCTTGTAGATCTGCTATTTTTGAAAAACCTTGAACATTTTAGCAAATCTTGAATATATCTTTTTTAAAGCCAACATTTGTAACTAATCTTTGCTTCTGGGGGTCCCTGGAACAAAGCATTTACATATCATTTTGGGGGTCCTTGACCTGAAAACGTTTGAGAACCACTGATATTATAGCAACAAAAGTTTTTGTTAGGATTTAGACGACATTTATAGAATCGGCAAAATTGCCTTTTTTTTTTTCTCATTTAAAACAAAATAGCAGATCTACAAGCTCATAGCGCGGCACTCGGTGTTCAGGGCTCTCCCCTCAGTTCAGGGCTCTCCCCAGGCTGGCAGAGGGAGAGTAGCGCCCAGGATTACCAGGCTAGGCATTGGCACTGGGTGGAAAAAAATAGGGTTACAATAAGGTTTGTTTCTCTTCATAAGGGAAGTGACACGATTTAAAGCCACATTCTAAGTAAATTCCAGCCTCTATACTGCTATAGAAGCCTACTTTTGTCTTTGGTCATATTTTTACAGGGGGGAGGAGGGGGGGGGGGGGGGGGGGTGTTGAAATAAGCACCGACTTCCTGCACACTTCTCCTTTGATACGGTGTCCCCCGTCCCCCGTCCCCCCCCCTGTCCACAAATGGAAAGGTCATCGGCTGGCTGTCACCTTTGGCTGCAAACGCTGCACGGGTGAATGTCACGAGCAAATTAAAATGGCCCTATCTGTGCCGCGCAGTCCTGGTGATAATGAGTGGTAGTCACCCCCCCTTGGAACCAAATCCGTGCTCCGCTTCACCACTTTATTGATTTGGGGGCGAGACCTTTTCTGGGGCGGCTATAACGCTATACTCAATCCAAAAGAAACACATCTAGCGGTGTCATTTTAACCCATTAAGACCGGGAACGCATCTGTGTAACCACTTAAACCATTTGTTTTATACTTTGGCTCTTTAAAAACAGCAGATATACGAGCCCATAGCGCGGCACCGAGTGCCGCGCTATGAGCTTGTAGATCTGCTGTTTTTTTTGAAAAATCTTGAAAATGTGTGCAAATCTTTTAATATGTATATTTTTTAAGTGAACATTTTTAACTCAAATCTTTGCTTCTTGGAACGAACAACACATGTTGATGGGGATCGGCGGCCAAAAACATATAATTTTGGGGGTCCTTGACATGAAAAAGATTGAGAACCACTGATATAGAAATATAGGTTTTTCAGAAAACTGTTAGGATTTAGAAGACATTTTTAGAATCGGCTTCAGGTCTTAATGGGTTAAAACCCCCTTCTCTTTCCTCTGGAGATGCCCGTTGGCTGGTTGACCTCGCACCCAGCTTTCAGCCTGGAGTACGCCGCGCGCGTGCGTGCGTACGTGTTCTATTTGTGCTTGAACTCAATTAAGTGTCATGCACTGTATGTGCGTTATGTTACGATGTGATTTTAAAAGGATCCCTTGCTAATAAGCCAAATATATCTTAACACATTATAATTGACCTCTATCACAAAAATGTAAAATGAAAAACACCTTCAATATTTTAGTTATTCTAGAAACGGTGCATCTTCTACTCAAGAGGGACAAGGCCAGACCTATGGAATGTATGGAATGCAATATGCAAATAAAAAAACAACTTAATACTTCTTAAGGTTATGAGCATCAAATCAATATTTTAAATGTTTTATTTGCACATGCACTCTGTACATTCCATAGGGCTAGACCACACGTATGACAAATGACATCATCAACTTGCGACGTTGCATTGTCCCGCCTGAGTAAAAGATGCACCGTTTCTAAAATAACAAAAATATTTAATATAGGTGTTTTTAATTTTAGTAATAGAGGACAATTATAATGTATTAAGGCATACAAGGGTTGTACGGCAGGGATCCTTTTAACATTGCGTTCTGAAGGGAGGACGGGGACGACTACACATTGTACCATAAATGATATTATTTATGTGTACGAATTTTAAATACATTTTCATATTCTCCCTGACAGTCAAACAAGCTCTCTATCTTTTCAAACGCAATCATATGTTTTATTTTTAGATCTCTTGCTGTGTACAGTGTTGTAGTGCTAACTTTGGAAGTGGGGGAGCGCATCTCTTTGACGCATGCATGCGCAAGACCCGAAAAATGTTCGGGTCTTGCGCGGATTGGAGGGCTTTTTTTGTTACTTTATTTCGGTTTTAGGGTTATAATAATAATAATAACATATAGTAATGACAAGGGTGCAATTATATTCAATGATATTTAATTATTTTGTGGAAAACACATGGCTCTTCATGCTTAATTAAAGAGAGACTCACTTGCCTTTTCTTATAGTGCTTTTCATTGTTTGGACAGAAGAAATTATATACATTTAGCCAATATTCAATCATCATTAATATATAACAGACAGTGAACTGGTAAACTGGTGACAGCATGTCATGGATAGCACATTAATTCTTAAACAAAATTGAGGAAGAAATAAGAATAGAAATAAAATAAAACAAACCAAAAAGACGCCAATAACCCCTGTCTTATAAAAACTGCCAAAGTGGGTCTGGGTTATCTGACATGACAGGCTGTGCCACTCTGGTTTTTGTGCTTTCTGCCGCGCGATGTGCTCGCAGCCAAGTCTTGACATAAGGCTCGGATTCCAGGACCTGAGCAGAGGTCCATGCTGTCTAATAAACATCAGAGCCGACACACGTTCTGTATGCAGTCGCGAACGGAGTGAAGTTATTATGAGGTTCATCAGACTAAAGCCGCGCTCGCATTCTGCCGAGCTGCATGGAATGAGCATATTACAGTTAATAAGGGGAACAAGTGCGGCTGGAACCTTTCTCCCTCCACATTCTATGTAGTCCCTAAAAGTATTCACTGAAGATGTGCATTCAAGGCTGAACTTCTCACACAGAAATCTGATACTACTTTCCCCATATGCAGGTGGTATTGGCTCTGGCCAATTGTCTGACTCCATAACTCTTAGATGTTTTAATAAGTCATTGTAATCAGACTGACATTGAGTGTTTTGAACTGAACTGGCGCCTCTGAATGAAGCTGTGGCAAACATACGATTTGACATACTATCAATTAGGCTAGTTAAAAACTGCTGTCTTTTAATAGCAACAATTTTACAATTGTCTAGCAGAGAAACGGACCCAAGTTTGCCCTCTCTTGAGTCTTGAGTCCCAAGTCAAGCATGAACTGTTTTGAGGACAATCTTTTGAGCATGCCCTCATACTGTTGCAGGGGCGTAGCACCAAATTATGGGCCCTGGGACAAGGGGGGTGGCGGGGAGGGGGTTGTGCACAGTATGTTGGGGTGGTCCCTGCTGACTTTGCCTGGAACACTTTGCACTCTTATTTACAATTGAGCATCAATATAAGGATACAAGAAGAGTGGGCACCTCAATGTAAAATATGCTAATTTGCCCAAAAAGTCTTTAAAAACATATATTGCAGGAAAAGAGACAATGAGAGAGATTTACGTTACAATTTAAGTGGAAAGCCAACTATTAGGAGGATAGGTTCAAAATGCAACAATTACGTTGTTTCATGTTGAACCATTGCTTTTAAAACAATGTTGTAAATAACTGTGTTCTAACTTGATTCTGTAGTAGACTATTCCTATTTTGCTTTTGTTTAGATCAACGATGCTGCAGCGCTTCCTTTGAACATTGTCTCTCAACAAAATAAATCTGTGACCGCGTTGTTCAATAAAAGCCTAGCCTACCCTATAATTTATTCACATGCTGCTTGAGCAGTGCTGTGTCCAGTGTGGTCCAGTCTAGTTTGCTGTGTGCTCGTGTTAACACATTGAGTGCCTAAAACGACTTAACTCGTTTTTAGCTTTTCATCACTTAAGTGCCAAGATCTGCTAAAAACGAGTTAACTCGTTTTTAGTAAAAAAAAAAATTAAAAAAAAAAAAATACTTTTTTTTTTTTTAATTTGACCCAAAGACCAAGGAGATATGAATTTTCGAAGATCTTTACTCTCATCCACTTCCTTGTTAACTTAAAACTTTAAAATTTTGTATCTCGGCTCCTGAGTACTTTTTTTTTTTCCATTGAAAAATCTCTGGCATGAATAACAATAGGCAGTGAAAATAATTCAGGCAGTCAATGTGTTAAGAGCTTCAGCAGCAATCAGCGCACCTCTCAACACCTGCTCATTGATTTATTACTGTACACTGGAGCCTGCCAGTCACAATGTGGGACAGTGTCTCAAGTTGTGGGACGCCTGAAAAGTCATGGAAATGTGGCACTGTCCCATGCAAAGGGGGAGATCTGGTCACCCTAGCCGGCCGTGTTTTTATGATTCCCTTTTTCATTGTTGTCTCCGCCAGGAGACTATGTTTTCGTTCTCGTCCTTCCGTGTGTCCACCAAGCTAACATTGGTCAAGCTTCACGTGACACGTGACAATATGTTGAAAGGGTGTGCTTTGATTGGCTAGAGAGACGCATGACAAAATAGAGACATATAAATAGGT
The DNA here is from genome assembly GCF_963454915.1 of Gymnoscopelus microlampas. Classification (NCBI taxonomy): domain Eukaryota; kingdom Metazoa; phylum Chordata; class Actinopteri; order Myctophiformes; family Myctophidae; genus Gymnoscopelus; species Gymnoscopelus microlampas. Next base: position 38,180,197 of record NC_139957.1, read on the forward strand.
GTGTCACTTCAAAACATTGTTTACATGTTTTGAAGTGACATCAGTGCCATCAGCCAAGCTAACATTGGACACGTTAGCTTGGCTGATTGAACATGTTAGCCAAGCTAACCTGTTCTAATCCTTAGATGTTCTGATCTAAGAATCAGAACATTTCTAGAAAACTATGGTTAAAGATAGGGTAAGTGATTTCCTTTGGTTAAAATAGCACGGGTCTGCTGGCGGAGACTTGTGCTCCGAGGAGCAAATTTTCTAGTTATTATTATTATTATCGGCCGGAAGGGTTTTTTCCTCCGACATAACGCCAATGTAAAACTCCATATATGGATATAGCTAACTTATCGTGACATCAGTGAGATGTCACGACTCACGAGCATCCCGGCACACACTACTTATAAAGGGTGGCTGCCACACGTGAGTTCAGATGCAAGCAGTATTTACCTCGCTCCAGACTTTTGTTAAGATACGACTTCGGTTCGACTTTGCATTCAACCAGCTCTTGGAGACTACCCAAAGTAGGTAGAAGGAAGGAAGGAAGGGCTGCAAACCACACCAAGGGGGGAGATGCCATCGCTATTTAGAAGACACTGGCACTGGCCCATGGTGGGGCTTGGTGGTGGTACTGTATTCATATTTGTACTGTATTATGCTTCAGTGCTGCTATCCATGGAATGCAAATGCAGTCTGGCGCACCCCTGCGTGCATTCAACACCCCCGCTTGATTCAAACCGGCGATTCAATCAATCCAACCTCCTGACTAACCACCGTACTGACATTGTAGCGGTGACGCCGTGGATGGCACCAATTGTTTGGGATGAGACCTTCGACCCCATGCTGTTAGACGCCATGTACGAACCCCGCAACATGACTATTTCATTGACAGTCTTCGCGATCGGGAAGTACACACGGTTCTTGAGGGACTTTCTAGAGACGGCGGAACACCACTTCTTCGTCGGTTTCAACGTCCGTTACTACGTGTTTACAGACCGGCCGGACGAGGTCCCTTCCGTCAAGATAGGTGCCGGTCGAGAGCTGTTCGTCAGGTCCGTGCCGGGGGGGAAACGCTGGCAGGAGATTTCATCTGGCCGGATGAAACATATCCAGGAATTAATAGAAACGGAGCTATCCAACCCACGTGACCACGCTGACTACATCTTCTGTTTCGACGTTGACGCAAAGTTCCATGGTCGCTGGGGATCCGAGACATTGGGGCAACTGGTCGCCGCAATACACCCAGGGTACTACACCACCGAGCGCAGTGCGTTTACTTACGAACGTCGACCAGCCTCAAAGGCATATATGGCTCCTTACCAAGGTGATTTCTACTACCAGGCCGCGGTATTTGGGGGAGAACTGACTTATGTCCATCATCTGGTGTCAACGTGCAACCGCAACTTTGAGCTGGACGCCAAGCAGGGAATAGAGGCACGGTGGCAAGACGAGAGTCATTTCAACCAGTACCTATGGGTCCAGAAACCCACCAAGGTTTTGTCTCCAGAGTATTTATGGCAGGACTTTAAATCCAAAGAACCCGAGATAAGAATCATCCGATTCTCTTCGGTCATTAAGGACTATGCCGATGTACGACCGAATGTCTGAAATATCTGGACTAGGTGTAGTATTGGCTTATACTGTTTGGTAGGAAGTACTTTTTTTTTAACCCCGTTTGTTGTTTTATACGTGAAAGTAACGTCGTCCTAGCTTAGCATTTAGCCGGCCGGCTAACGTCACAGCAGCGCGTCAGTTTCAAGTTCCCCCACCGGATAAGATCTCATTCAAGTCGGAGGATTGGCCTAAATGGATCAAACGTTTTGAAAGGTTTCGGATTGCATCAGGATTGGAGACGCAAGCAGACGAGAACCAAGTTAATGCTTTGATCTATACTATGGGAGAAGAAGCAGAGGACATACTCGTTTCACTGCACCTGAGCGCTGAGGAAGCGAGCCAGTACACTACAGTGAAAGATAAGTTGGATGCTCACTCAACACGCAGAAACGTGATTTTTGAGAGGGCCAAGTTTAATCAGAGGCATCAGGAAATGGACGAGACTGTGGACGGCTTCATAACAACGTTACATTGCCTGGCTGAGCATTGTGGATACGGAGCCCTGCATGATGAGATGGTGAGAGACAGACTGGTGGTCGGGTTGAGAGATAGAAAACTGTTACAAATGGACCCTAACCTGACGTTGATAACGGCCGTTACCAAGGCTCGACAGAGTGAGCAGGTCAAAAAGCAACAGGAAATGCTAAAAAGTAATTTTAAAGGGGACATTATGAACACGCAGCTTGACAGTATGTATGCCCAGCAGCGAGGTGGAGCAAGATACAAGCAGGCCAAGCCACAACCCTCTCATTCTCAGTCATTCAAGAAAACTGCACAGCGGGGGGGCGCTGTTGGATAGGAAGCATGTAGGACGTGTTTCTCAGCGGCTCCGCCTGAATGTGACTCGTCTTTTGCACTATCTAACTTTTTGTTGACCGATATAAACCCTCATTAGTACCTTTTTCTTCTTTTGATACATTATTTTTCATCTAAAAACAAGCAACAATGTCCGATAAGAACCAGCGTAAGCAGCGCACTGAGCGGGCTAAAGCTCAGACGCCGTCTTCCCCAGCAGAGAGCGGGGACGCTAGTGCGATGGTGGAGCAACAAGCTAACGAAGCTATGATGGACCTACGTTCGGACATTATTTCTAAATTTGACTCCATCGTCGCGGATACTGTCAAGAGAGAGTTGAGTGGAGCTCTGAAGCCGATGGAGAATGAAATAGAGGCACAAAGTCAATCTATTGTGGAACTGGAGCGCTCTGTGACGGACCAGGATAGTACGGTGACTCACCTACAAGCTACTGTTACCATGCTAACCGAGCTGGTCCAATCTCTCTCCCAGAAATGCAAACAATTGGAGGGGCGCAGTCGCTGGCAGAACAAAGCACATATATGGACCGGGGGGGATGGCATTAAATGTGAAAGGCAAGTTCACAGCTATGCTCTGTAAGGGAAACCGACAAACCGTCCACGCGACGTGCCCCAGCGGATCGCTCACTTAGGATCCCCTGGAGGGAATTGTCAGACCCTTGTGTCCTTCAACCACTGTGACAAGCACTTACACACACCTTTGTACACACACCAAAGAATCAGCTAAAAGCAAGAGTGAAGAAATAGGTCTTGAGCTGTGCTTTAAAGCTATCGACAGAGACAGAGGGTTTAATGGGAGTTTATTCCACACTGTTGGTCCGTAAAAGCAGAATGCTGCTTCACCGTATTTTTTATAAGTCATTGTAGGCACCTCGAGCCTACAATGACCCTTGGGGAAGCATAACACTTTTGCCTTTCTTCTTATCATGCTTTTAACATCTTTGACAGCGGCATCCCCTATGATCAGAAATTCAGGCTCACCATATAGCCTTTTTTCTTCTGAGTTACTCTTGGTTCTTACCCTGCTGGGTGAAGAGGATTTGTTTTGTCTGTCATCAGACGGGCATCTGGGGTCCTGGAGCAATGGGGTGAATCTGTTTCCCATCTGCACAGGACACTCAGCACTCAATGTTTTGGGAGATTTATTTGTAGATCTATCTTTGACAGTTTTCCACTGTTGATGCTCAGCACTCGATGTTTTGGGAGATTTGTTTGTAGATCTCCCATGGTTTTCTGTTGAAAGGGGGTAGAAGACGCGGCACCCTGTATCCGGGGGCATCGATGATGGTGACGCGCGGGTGGTAGCGCAGGCCAGCCGGTCAGATCTGTAATCACAGGGCTCCGAGTTCTGCCAATTATTCTCCCCTTCAAATTATTTGGCTTTGCCCCGAGAGTGTTCCATGAGAAAGCCTTGTCCTGGGGTTTCTCGGAAAGCCACACTAGGTGGCTGCTTGTTGGCATGGTCTTGTCCGTTGCTCTGAGACTGTGGAATTCCATAATGTTGATTCACTTCCACATTCACTCTTAAACAGTGTAATTCCGTTTCCAGCACTGCAATCCTTTGCAGCAATTTTTGGTAGTCCTCTGTTGAAAAAGTCGGGTACATCCTGATGATAATTAGCTTTGGCTATATGCCACGTACCCAGTCACTGGAGGAGGCGTTGGCCACACCGTTGCTGGGCCGGTCAGCTGCCACGGCCCTGCATTTAGTAGCCAGATTGGATGCTGTCAGCCTGTGCTCAAAGGAGACAGTACAAGCCCAATTCCCAACACTTTTCAGCGGCCTGGGGAAAATGCAGGGGGAATACAACATTGTACTGAAGCCTGGTGCAAAGCCCTTTTTTTTTGTGTTTTCTAAACTGTGTTTTCTAAACTCTCACGTTGAACAGAGAAAGCACTGGATTTTAACAGCATCCGTTAACATAAACATATGACATCATGGAAGACAGATCGAGCGTCCAGCCGTCGGAGGTGTAACCCTGAACACTATTGAATTCATCACAGTCCCCTTCACGTTGGTTGCGACTTTTTTTCCCCTTTTTTTTTCACGAGGAACTCTTCTTTGGACCAAATTCTGGGCCCTGGGGACAAAGATTCACTGTGGGCCCCCCTATGATTTCTTTCTCTAAAAAAAGACAAAAAAAATGTTTATTTTTCTTTTTTAGGCCCCCCTTACCTGGGGCCCTAGTAACTCAGTCCCACTTACAGCCCCCCCCCCCCCCGTGACGCCCCTGAACTGTTTTCTATCTGTTGCCGCGCGCGTCATCTTTCATGGCCTTTGAAAAATGTGAACAGAGTGCTTCAAAATTATGCCACACTGCAGCGACTGTGCGGAATGAGCTTGCCACCCAGCGTACATCAAGTACTCGCCCTATTTTGGATACCTCCTGGTGCAGCTTTTGGGTGTTCACTCTCCATTCCGACATCTCCGACTAGTGGCTTCCGCGTGCGGTTAGGGTTAGGGTTAGGTATAGGGTTCGTCAACGTCGGAAAGGCGACATGTCGGAAAGGAGAAATGCACCCAGCTTTTGTGCGCACTCTGCCAGCTCTCTTTGATCCTGTGGGGACCGGCTGTATAGGCTGTACAGTTTATCCATAAAGGACTGGAAGTGATTAACCCCACCAACATCTTTCACTGCATCAGATACAGCTAATTCCAGCCTATGGTTAAGACGGTGCCAAATAATAATATTGGGGTAGCGTTCTGATAATCTCTTGGCAACACCTGATTTTCTACCCAACATCACACTAGCGCCATCACTTGTGAATGCAATCAAATGTTATATAAGGTAGTGATCATCAAAACCATGCCTATTCAAACAGGCTAACAGACTGTGTTCTATTTATTGTCTCTGCTTTTTGGTCCGAGAGCTCGATCAGGTCTAAAAAGACATAATGTGGGTCACTGTTCTTGTCAGTCTCACATTTTAAATGAATAATCGAATAATTACTTAAGTAGAGAATTTGAGTACTTTTTCCACCAATGCATGTATCTCTGTCCGTCTCTCTCTCTCCGTCTCTGTGTGTCTCTCTCTCACTCTGTCTCTCTGTCCGCCTCTCTGTGTGTCTATGTCTCTCTCTCACTCTGTCTCTCTGTCCGTCTCTCTGTGTGTCTATGTCTCTCTGTGTGTGTGTCTCTCTCTCACTCTGTCTCTCCATCTCTCTGTGTGTCTATGTCTCTCTCTCTCTCTCTCATGGTTGGTCCGACATGTCTCTCTCTCTCTCTCTCTCCACCACAGTGCGTCTCTCCCCCCGGACGGTGCTGCTCTGTGGGATCGCTGGTTCAAGCACGCCCTCGTTCTCGAGGAGCGGCGCGTCCTCAGCGCCGAGCGCCTCGTGCAGCTGTTCACGCCGCTGCTGCTGGAGCGCCATGCCACTTACGGCCACCAGGTAGCGTCGGTAACACACACACACACACACACACACACACACAGGGGGGGGGGGGGGGGGGGGGCGCAACAGTCAATCGAATTAATCGATTTAACCGAGTATATAAAATAATCGATAATTCAACCATCTTAACCCATTAAGACCTGGAACTGTGTCATTTTTAGATTTGAGCTAAAAAGCATTATTTTACACTTTGGGCTATTCAAAAATAGCAGATCTACAAGCTCATAGCGCGGCACCGAGTGCCGCGCAATGAGCTTGTAGATCTGCTGTTTTTGAAAAAACGTGAAAATCTGTGCAAATCTTCTGAATATATATATTTTTAACTCAAATCTTTGCTTCTGGGGGTCCCTGGAACAACATATTTTGATGGGGGTCCGCGGCCAAATGCATATAATTTTGGGGGTCCATGACATGAAAAAGATTGAACACCACTGATATAGAAACATACGCTTTTTAGAAAACTGTTGGGATTTAGGAGACATGTAGAATCGGCTTCAGGTCTCAATGGGTTTAACAATAGCCGATCTACAAGCGCTATTTTAGATATTTTTGCCCGACACTGTCTTAACCCATTAAAGGTCCTTACACACCGGGGCGATTTTTTCCGTGCGAATAATGCGTTATTTTTTAAAACCTTATAAAGTCAATTGCTCCGTACATGGAGCGAAAAAGCGAAAAGGCGAAGCGAAAAGGCGAAGCGAAAAAGCGTCTTTTAATTATTCGGAACGAGTCCGAATTTTGCGTATATTCGCTATATTCGCCGGTATGTAAGGACCTTCAGACTGGGAACTCATCTGTGTCATTTTAGATTTCTTTGGCTATTCAAAAATAGCAGATATACACGCTCATAGTGTGGCCCCCTCTTTTTTTATGTATGGATGAAAAACAAAACAAAAAAACATTTGAAATAACAATAACAAAATGTAGGAAACCAAAAATAAAGGGATATTTACTTGCGACCCACATATGGGTCCCGACCCACTGTTTGGGAAACAGTGTACCAGACAGCTTTGCCCCCTATAGGTGCCATGCTGTAAAAACAAAAAAAAGCCCTTTAATTTGATATTAGCTCAAGTAAAGCTGTTGCCACGGCGACCACATGACGCGTGAACGAAGCAGCGACTTAAGACATCCTTCACAATGGAGACAGAAAAGTCTTTGAAATGATTATTTCCCACTCATTGACTTCCTGGCTGAGGAGGAGGATGGCCAATTAAAGGATTTACTTTAGTTTATTTAAATGTGTTTGTGGTAGTCGTGGCGACCCGGAGACATCGGGGTTTGTGAGGGTCCTGATACAAGCACAAGAGAGAGAGACTGGCAGAGAGAGAGAGAGAGAGAGGGAGCGATACTGAGTGTCTCATGAAAATTATCCCCAAAAAATGTACCAAAGTAAAAGAGATGCTACCATTACCTTCATCATTTCCACACAGTATAATCCTTGTTATTTTAACCCATTAAGACCTGGAACTGTGTCATTTTTAGATTCGAGCTAAAAAGCATTATTTTACACTTTGGGCTATTCAAAAATAGCAGATCTACAAGCTCATAGCGCGGCACCGAGTGCCGCGCTATGAGCTTGTAGATCTGCTATTTTTGACAAATCGTGAAAATGTGTGCAAATCTTTGAATATATATATATTTAAAGCGAACATTTTTAACTCAAATCTTTGCTTCTGGGGGGTCCCTGGAACAACATATTTTGATGGGGGTCCGCGGCCAAATACATATAATTTTGGGGGTCCTTGACATGAAAAAGTTTGAGCACCACTGATATAGAAACCTAGGTTTTTCAGGAAACTGTTGAGATTTAGGAGACATGTAGAATCGGCTTCAGGTCTCAATGGGTTAAATCCGAACAGTGTTACAATGTTGACAGGGAACAACGTGTTTGACGTAATGGGTGTATGTCCACGTTCACATTTTGTGGGATAAATACACAGAAGGTATTTTCCTCCCACACTTTCTTTTCCCCTACATGATCTAACATCAGAACAATAGGGTTTCATGTTCAAAATCTGCAAAGTTTCCCATTAACACTGGGATTCTACAGTGCAAAAATAGGCTCCTCCCACTAACTTTGGAAGCCAATTACAGATGAACGGTAGGGACCATCAAAATTCGGCCTACCGTATCTATATTTTTTATCACCTTGGTACAGAGGTCATGAGTACCATTTTTTTTGTGAGATTTGGACAAAATCTGTAGGAGGGGCAGCAAAAAAGTGTTTTGAAGAAAACTCAAATGGTGGAAAATCGAGTCACACACAAATGGGCGTGGCCTATATGGGGAGTTGCATCATGATCCAGGGAAAACATTTTTTTTTACTCTACGACCTACGGTTCATGAGGCCGACTGGTGTAATACTTTTTTCCAACGCAGGACAAGCGACCGTGAACCTCTCTACCAAGTAGGGATGCAAATTATCGATTAATTCATTGATAGTTGATAACCCTTATACAGTAGATCGATTAATTGATAGGCGCCGTTTTTTTTGGACCAAATGGAAAGTTCTTGTCCAAAACCGTAAATGAGTGCAGGAACATAATTGCCTTGATGTATATAACTTAAACGAGCGTCAACGAGCATCAGCTGAACAGAGACACACACGAGAGACGCCCTTGAATATGATGGAATATGATTAAGGATTACTATGATTATGGTAAGCTCACATTTAATATCACACACACCATACCTGTAACTTTCACTAACTAGTTTTTTTTTAAAAAGAAAGAAAATGTCTTGATGGCAATTCATCCATTATAGATGAAATGTTAACATCCCTACTACCAAGTGTGGTAACCGTGTTGCCCTTACCGTTTCTGAATTGAAAAATACTTGAATGGTAGTTTTCCCATTTTCCCATTCAAGTCAATGGGGAAAAACATTATTCACTAATTAAAGGTAGGGTAAGTGATTTGCTTCGGTTAAAATAAGTGTTAAATAGCTCTATATTCGGATAGTACTCATTGCTATAGAGTGTTTGTTCAGTAAAAGGAGTCTCCTTGTCTCTCCAGCTCTTTATTAAACAGAAAATGCATTTTCGTTTCAGTTTCATTTCCAATTGTATCCAACCAGGACAGAGAACTCAATCAGGATATAGATTAAACAAGTGAAATTGGAAGTGATGACACTAAGAAATGAGCAGACAAAATTGGAACTGGAACACTATACAAATTAAGCTTAAAAATGGGTACTTTCTTTCACTTTCTATTGGCTGAGATTTTGACACCTACCGAAAAATGTATTTTCTGTTTATTAAAGAGCTGGAGATACAGGGAGACTCCTGTTACTGAACAAACACTCTATAGCAATGATTACTATCACAATATAGTATTTTAACCTTTTAACAAAATACTTTTTGTTTTAACCAAAAGTAAGTTAGTAAGTTAAACTATAAAACATGTCGCTTAGCACACGATTCCAGATGAAGCCGGTCGATTTGACATGATTATGACTCGTGTGTGTGTCGTCAAAACTGTGGGAGAAATAGCGCGGCAAACTTTAGTTTATCTATAAAGAAATAAAGTCGCCTAAGTGCTATATACTGTGTCGCCCTTAAGGGCAACCACACTAGTGAAAGTGGCCACTGTACTTGCTCAGTTATAAGCTTGTAAATCTGCTATTTCCCCTCATTTTTGCACCACACCGTTATGCGACAAAGTATAAAATAACACTTAAGTGGTCAATCGATTTGTTGATATACAAAACAATACAAATATGTGTAAAGAAACGCGGGGGAGTTCTCTATATGTCTGATTCTGCAAAATAGTTGAAGTTCTCTATAAGCCTCTATTCTAGGCTTCTAAACGTCTCCTGCACAATATGGTTATATGAATTATTTTCTTCTGTTTTTAACTCTTTATGTCAGTTGTTCTCAACATGTGGGTCGGGACCCCCATGGGGGTCCCCAGATGACAGTGAAGTGACAATTTAAGGACTTTTTAATACCTCAAAAAGAGAGAAAAGAAAAAAAGCCCATTTGCTATATCAAAAGTAATCAACAAACTCTACTATAAAAACTGGTCAAACATTGACCACATTGTCAAATAATATAAGAGGCAGGAATTGTGAAAATAGCCGATCTGCAGCTTGTAGTTCGGCTATTTTCACAATATTATATATTTATATTTATCTGTGGAACCGAGTCAAACTAAATGTAATGCCTCAACTGCTACACTTCCAAGTGCTTGTCAGGGTGGGGGGTCCCCAGTTCGAATATGATTATTTTTGGGGGTCCCCAGTTCAAATATGATTATTTTGGGGGGTCCCCAGTTCGAATATGATTATTTTGGGGGGTCCCCACTAGTGCGAATGATTATTTTTGGGGTTCACGGCCTGAAAAGGTTGAGAACCACTGCTTTATGTGGTAATAAATAATAAAACTGAAAAACTGAAATAAAAAAGTAATCAATCAGTTAATCGGTAAGAAAATAGTAGTAGTTGAAGCCCTATTCTTTATTATTTCTCTCTCTCTCTCTCTCTCTCTCTCTCTCTCTCTCGCTCTCTCTCTCTCTCACAACGAGCTCTTACTCTCGCCACACGAGGGGTAAACAGAGCGGCTCCATTCAGGTCTTCTTCCACATGGCCGGTGGCCACTCTGACAAATGGAGTATGTATGCAGCTTGCATGCACCGCACACTCAAAGAGGCTCTTTGAATATTCAAGTGCCAAACAGTTGCATTCATTGATATCTATAAAAGATGCAGCGGGAGTCCGGCGAGGGTCCTCTCAACCCACTGGTGCATTTAACTTGATGTAAAAAAGGGGAGAAAAAAAGAAGAGGGAAAATAAAAAATAAAGAGACGTATCAAGAGACGGGGAATTGAGTTTTGATTGAGCGCTGCCATCGAATATACCGGTGTGGCC